>NC_056528.1:40099525-40114502 GCF_019175285.1 Sceloporus undulatus | reverse complement strand
TCTAGGCTAAACATCCCCAGCTCCCTAAGTCGTTCCTCATAGGGCATGGTTTCCAGACCCTTCACCATTTTAGTCACTCTCCTTTGGACACGCTCCAGTTTCTCAACATCCTTTTTAAATTGTGGTGCCCAGAACTGGACACAATATTCCAGGTGGGGCCTGACCAAAAGAGAACAGAGTGGCACTATTACTTCTCTTGATCTAGACACTATACTTCTATTGATGCAGCCTAAAATCTCATTGGCCTTTTTAGCTGAACAATAACAATAACAAAGAACAGCACAGTGCCTATTAAAGATTGTAGAGGAGATGAACCTGTATAGTTAACCGAGCATGCGATAATTTGCCTGAGATGAGGGACAAGATGTCTACCCCTTCTTACTTCATCCTCTCTATAACTATCTAGAGTAGCCTGAGTAAGCCATCTCATTGTCTCTTATGGCCCAGCTCTGTATTGATGGCTGCTTCTCTTAATAAATCCTGTGTGCCCCATCTCAGATCTACCAGAAAGAGAAGAAACATGTATGTGAATCTGATCAAGTTCACTCACCTCCGCATATTTACATAAATTCCATCCATCATTTCTACTTGAAATTAATTTGAGTTGACAGATTATTTATTGCTGCAGGTGAAATAGAGTGACAGAGACACATGTCTTTTTTGGATAGGGGAAAAGCAACATTTGGAGTTAAGATATGCTCCTTTCAAACCATGCTGCTTATCATCCTGAATTGCAAATTAGTCTGAAAACCTTCTTTCATGAACTTTAAAATCATTGGGCTCTAATGTCTTAAAAGAAACCTGCCATCTGGATTAGATTAATGGAGATTCCTTTCCCCTTTCTTTCATGAACTTCTTATCAGTCTCTAAAGTTGGAGCAAGTCATACCTGAGTCTTTGAACAGTACTTTCAGGAATAAACCCTGGCTAAGACTGAGAAAGGGTCCAATGCTCAAAATTAGTATTTCCTTGTAAGGAAGGGGGACAAGAGTAATCTTACTAGAAGCACACTTTATATTGCACTTTGTGATACAGCCTAAAAATGCATACAAAATGCATATACTAGAGAAAGCTGCATACAACAATAGTTATTTAAAGTAAGTATGCATATAAAATTCATATGCTAGAGAAATGTGTATGAAAAGAAATGCATTTTTTGTGAATTTTTAAATAATTTGCAGATTGATGCGAAAACTGGATGGAATATGAAGCTGACATACATTCCCACTCCAAATGCTCATAGTCTTTAAAAACAGACATTTTCTTCTTGTTTTAAAATATCACCGTATCTGTATGAATTCATATATAAATGAAATATGGAAATGAATTTCTGGATGCACAAACTTAAGACCTTAACACCTCATGTCTTAACCAAGAGGATAATACATAATTCTATCATCCACTTAAGAATTTTGGCACCAGAATGTTTTAAATTGCCACCTTGGATGTAGTTCAGCTTTTTCCCAGCAACTGAAGAAAGGAGAAGCTGAAATAGTTTGCTTGTTTATTAAGCTCTGTTTGTTAGTCACTCTAGCACACTTTCCAGACACAAAGGGAGAGAGAGAGATTCAATATAATAATTGATAAATTGTCTAAAACAGATATGATGAATTGATTGCATTGGGTTCACTCATATTTCAGACTTGATATGAGTAAAAGTAAAAAAGTAAAAATAACTGGACTGATTCTAAAAGACACACACAATCATATTGGCAATTTTATTTTATTTTTTAGAAAATACAAATTGAAAGTCACAGGGGACACTTGAGCATTAAGATTGCCTCACAAAACACAGCAGTAACCCAGATTTCAAGACAATGAAAAACATGAATAATGGAGCAATTTGCACATGCAAGGATAATACTTGTTAGTCAAAGGAATGCAAGACCTGAAGTAAGGTCATAGGGGATTGCAACTGGACATTTTCTCACAAAAAAGCCAGATACTGTAATAATAATAACACAACCATCAGGCTGAATTACACCTTAAGCACTCAATTGCACCACTTACAGTGTTATCTGTTATTTCTTGTACATTCTCAGCAGGAGGTTTGTAGTGCATATTATGGGGAGGAGGAATAGGACATGAATTGTCTTTAAGAAATGTTGTGTAATAGCAAAAGGCTTTGAAGCCTCAGTTTCACTTCAGTTTGTTGCTGCACAATGTATTTTTTGTTAGGTCTCCAGATGCAGAACTTATTTCACAAAGAGTCTGTTCATTGTTCTAAACTTTCAAGCCTGGAAAGATACATTTCAGAGGAAGATGGGCAAAGATGGCTTGACCATCTGCTTTTGCTACTGAGCAAAATGAGTTAGATAGAAATTCTAAAACACTGGGGAAAAAAGAATGAGACCGCAATCTGCTCAATCCACTTGGGTTTATAAGACCTATGCAAGACTGACGAAGGTCTTCCAGAGGTTATTCAAGATGCAGATATTTCTGAAGGACATTGACTTCCAGATAGCTGAGCCTGCTTTACCAGATGGCAACCCATGTGGTAAAGCACAAGAGCTGGAGGGGAGAATTTCCAGTCCTATTGGGGACTTGATGGGAACACGACCTTTCTTTGTCCCCTCAAATGAAATAGATGTGAAGAAAGAGAGGAAAGATAGATCCGAATTGCTTTCATAAGAATGCTATAGAGCACTTGTTAGGTCCAACTGAAGACTGAACAAGAAGCTTTTCCATTTGCTTATAGATTATTATTGTGGCATATCAGTTAAGGAAATTACATACATTAACAAATCATTAGATATTCTTAAATCAATTATATTGTAAAAGTTTCCAGATTAGTTTTCTGTTTAGCTTCTTAAACATTTTCTGCACCTGGCTGGTTCCTATATCCCATTTACCATGATTGTGAAGGAAGAGGAAAATGTGTGATTTGGTCCTGGCCAATGACAGGACTGTCTTTTTTGTCATAATACCTTGTATCTTTGGTAAATATTTTTAAAGCACTTAGATAATATTGTCCTCCTAGTCTGCAGGTGTTCAGCATGGATCACCTTTGGATGCTCAGCTCAGTGCATTCAGGAATTCTAAATTTTCCATCTTAGTTTTCCAAGAATCATAGAATCATAGAATCATAGAGTTGGAAGAGACCACTAGGGCCATCCAGTCCAACCCCCTGCCATGCAGGAAATCCAAATCAAAACATCTCCAACAGATGGCCATCCAGCCTCTGTTTAAAGACCTCCTAGAAAGGAGACTCTGGCGGGTTACAGACCGCCAAAAGATACGTAGTGACTACGTATTAGGGTTAGGAAGGTGCAGTGCTTCCGCACCCCCTAACCCTAATACGTAGTCACTACATATTTTTGGCGGCGGCCGTTCCAGACGCCATGTTTACGTCTTGGACGCATAGTGTCCAGAAGTGTCATGATGCCTATGATGTCGCGTGTGCGCCAGCGGCGCCTTGCACCGTCATAGCTGCACCGAGGAAAGAAGCTCCATTTTGGAGCTTCTTTTTTGCTCCGTAATGGAGCCGTGCGGTTTGGCTGCAGCAGCTCCCTCACGGAGTAAACAGCGGCGGTGGCAGAACATCTCAAAGCGGCGGTTTATAACCTGCCTCTATCACCCTCCGAGGGAGTGCATTCCACTGTCAAACAGCCCTTACTGTCAGGAAGTTCCTCCTAATGTTGAGGTGGATCTCTTTTACTGTAGCTTGCATCCATTGTTCCAGGTTCTATTCTCTGGAGCAGCAGAAAATAAGCTCCCCAAGAGTTAGAAATAAAGGTACAGTACAGACAGGAGGCTCCATGCCATCTCTGTAATCCCTGTGTTGTGATGCTGGAAGCAGGAAGGGGCGCCGCCATGATGCCACTTCCTGCCAGTGACATCTGGTCACTGTATGGCGGTGGCATCGTGGCAGCCCCCGTATGGATGGAAGACTGCCATGATGCCGCTGCTGTCAAGTGCTAGGGTTCTGGAGCGTGTGGATGCCAAAGTTACACAAAAGATAGGAGAGAGAATGGAGATAACTAGGACTGAGCTAACTTGTGTACAGAATTATATGGAGCTATTCTATTTATGTTTCTATATAATGAATGAAATTTTGTCATCTTAATTTTGTTTCTAACACAGCATAATTTAGATTACGTGAGCTATCTGAGCATCCAATTTACTTAAGCCTCATACAAAACTATGGTTTTGACTCTCATGTGGAAGCACCTGAATTTAGGTGCAGCATGGTGTGTGTATTTCTCCATATTTTGTCCTGGAAGCAGCCTCTGGTCCAGCGTATGGGTTACACATCAGTACAATTGGATATTGTGGCACATTTGTTTCTTTTAGAGTGAACTTAAGGCCCGGGACAAACCACTGCAAAAGGGTGGCCTGGCGGCAGCCTGTTTCCCTCCAAAGGGGCACTGCAGCAGCCAAACTGCCCAATGTACCTCCGCCCCAAAAAGAACCCAGAAAAACCAGGTTCTTTTTGGGTCGCCGGACACATGTCATGAGTGTGCCAATGATGCAAGCAACGTGCAGCAACTTCTGTATGCTACGTGTTGCTTATGTCAAGATGGAAGCACCCATGTGGATGGGACACCACCATTAGGTTGCAGTCGTGCTGTGCTAGGGTTAGGGACCTTGCAGTTGGTGCATGGTCCCTAACCCTAGTATCAGTGGCAGCATGGTGCTTTGGGACCGTCTGTCCTGGGCCATAATTTCCCATGAGCTACACAAAGCCTTTGCTATAATATGTGAAGCGAAGATTGATATTCTTTTGAATTTGGGGGGTATGTTCCATTATCCAAGATACGTTTGCAATATGATCCCCAATGCTTCTTCCTCATCTGATTCTAGCTTGGATGTCTGCCATTTCTTGAGGTAAGGTATAAGTCTTTGTTGCAAAATCTTGAGCACCATTTTGCATCTATAATCTGATAGATATTACAATCCCTACTGTACTCTTCCTTGGAAATTGGAATTTATATGGTCCTTCAGGGTGGCAAAACATGCCCCACCCCCCAGTCCTGGCAGTTGCATTGCCCCTGGTTTGAGAATATGGTAAATCAGGGTATTTGCTGACTCCTCAAAGCCAGTAAAGAGTTCAGTGTTGTGATAGAAACCTTCTTTGAGCCAGACAAGAGTTTCAGAATGAGCTAAACCCAAATAATCCACCCAGGATTTATATTAGCCTGACAAGGAAAAGACTAGCTTCCTGCAAATTTGTGCAGGGAAGGAACTATAAAATAAACTCTACATCTTTTAAACTTGTTATGAATCCAGGATTTTATTTCCTAACGTCCTTGGCATCTCTGAACATATCACTGGTCACTCCTCCTCCACTGATGTTCACATTTTACATATTTCTAGCATTGAATTCTAACTAGTTAAATTTTCAAGTACTTCTTCACTAGGATGGCTATTCTGTATATCACATAAAATCAAGCTTCAGTTCCAGGGAGGAAGGTTGTGTAGGTGTGCAGTGCTCAGTGTGCATGCCTACAGCATCATCAGTATACGTGTATCAATATTACAAGCTGGAGGAAAACCCTCAAAGACTGATGGACTTTTCCCATTCCATTAAAGCCTGTAAATACTGGCCAAATTCCAAACAATCTGAGGAGAACTTATCAATATCTATAAAGCTTTGTATGTCCCACAAGTTCAATAAAATTTTGCTTACAGGTAAGTTTGTTCTGCAGTTTTGAGACGTAATGGCAGAAGATGACTAAAGCCAACTACACCAAATGTATGGTAATTTACTATGGCTTTTATATCAGTGTCAGATTTTTAAAAATAACTTTATTTTTCCTTGCCTGCTATTAAAAGAGGAAAAAAAAAACCATCCTTACATGTAGCTCACTTAATGCTTTAGAATAACCCACCTGGCACCATGATTGCAAATCACTATTTTAATATTTAATAATTAGGTCAGCTGTACAATTGGATAAAAATACGGCAACTTGAAATATATATTTAATGCTTGGAACTACTTGGAAGATTCTTGTAAAGTATATTTAATGGTGGGAGCACTTTAGTTGATGTAGCAGAATTTTAAAACATGAGGAATGGCATAAGTACCATTGTCTGAATAATACAGTCATTTCCACTTACAGAAATGTCATTGTTTCTTTGTCAGGCTGCAGTGAGTCTAGCAAAATGTGATGTGCTTTTAACTGCTGAGAGAGATTTAATAGGCACTTACATAGGAGACTCCTCATGCTGTAAATTATTGCTAAATGAAAAAGAAAGCTGCAAGATCAGTAATCTTGTAGACCAACAAAAACAAGTCTTCCCACTCTGATGGTCTTCTTACTGCTGCAAAGAAGGAGGCTATTTCCTAGAGCTTTCTTCCTTGGAAGCTAAAATGGCCCTCTCCTTGTTGTTCTTCAGTTGGCAAGCAATGAATCATAGAATCATAGAGTTGGAAGAGACCACAAGGGCCATCCAGTCCAATCCCCTGCCATGCATGAATTCACAATCAAGGCATCACAATCAAAGCAACAATGAGTTGTTGTTGTTGTTATGACAGGCTTTTAGAACTGAAGGTTTTAAAGCAAACTTTTATTAATATGCTGTAAAATTTTATTTGCACTGTTTTAGGCCTGATACAGACTGCTGAAAAGCGGCAGTCTGGGGCCGATTTTAGAACTCGGGATTGCGAAGCAACCACATGGTCCCAAGCCCTAGTGCACTGCGGTGGTACCATCATGGCGGCCTCCCATGCACATGGGGGCTGCCATGATGGATTTCCTGCATGGCAGGGGGTTGGACTGGATGGCCCTAGTGGTCTCTTCCAACTCTACGATTCTATGATTCTATGATTCTATAAGTGCAGTGCAGTGTCTGCATGTTGCAGTGCTGCGCTTGCATCATCAATGTGAGACAGTGCACCAATGGCACACTCATGGTGCCCGCTGCAGAGACTAAAAAGAAACCACACCATTTGCTTGGTGAAGCCTCCATCAGGAATAAAAACAGACACCTCCAGTTTGCCCTTTCGGGGCAGTCTGTCGAGCCCCTTAATGTCTTTTAAGTCTCTGTTTTCAACTGTTTTAATATAATTAATACTTGATTTATATTTTAATGTTGATTTTTGTTTTAACTGGACTTGTTTTAATTTTTAAGTTACCTTGAATCTCAGTTTTATATATATAAAAAAAAATGACAATGATAAAATAGTTGGGGGGAAAGGAACAAAAGTCAGAAATTTTCTTCATGAGGCTTCAGTGTGAATGGGCTTGTTTGGAGGTTCTAGCAGGGAAACCCTCTATTTTAGCTCCTTGACCCAATATCATTACACTCTTTCTATCTGTGATGGTTGTCCTTTTCAACCAACCACACAGATTTGGGATGGATGCGCATGGCGTGGTGATGGAGGAAAGAGACACCCACCAAGCGAACCAGATGTCAATGGGGTAACAGATGTCCCAGCCAGATCACCTTCACAAAAGGCCTTTGATTTTTGGATGCATAATGTGTTTGATATTGTATTTTATATATCAAATAGTGTTTGTTCATATCTTTTTTTCTTCTATTTATGCATATGTACATATATCTTTTTTCTTATCTTTTTAAGACTTTTTAATTGATTGTAGCCTGCCCTTTTAATGCTTGCCTGTGACTGTAATAAAAAAAAATATTTGCATGTGAATGAGATGCAAGATTAAGTGTAAAGTTCATGAAAATATAAAAGAGTCGGTTTACACCATCAGCCCTTTCCTAACTATTAAATTATCAGCAGTTGTGCCAGGAAATGAGGTAGATTGCCTTCCACTTGGCTTCTGTTGGTGTGGGGAAAAATTCATGTATCCACATTAAAATTACCAATGTTCCAACTTGGTCTTATTTTTTTAAAAAAAGAAATCCATAACTTCTAATCATTTTATTTAGACTTGCCATGATTCCCATAGTGCATCTGTGCTGCCAGTAGCAAAGGAGGTCTATAATGATTATCTCATTTTATTTTATACATTCAAGCTTTGAACATTTTTCAGTGGCTAGCTTACGTGCATCACATCCAAATGGGATTTGGCAAGTAAAGTCATGGAAAAAATTCATTTGTCTAGAAAAAAGCTGCTGTCTTATGGTCAGTATACTGAGACTGATTCTAACTGTTGATTTCTGATATGGAAAAATCACCATAAGATGTATTATTCCCCTGGGGTTTTGCCATGGGGAGTCTTTCTTCTAGATGTTATCTCAGTGTGACAAATGTAGGGGATCTAACTGCAGCGTAGCTGTTAAAAGATGAGGAACCCATGAGAGTAAAAAGTGGCCACACAAAAAGCTTAAAATTTAAAAGATTGAATCCTATGTGCTTAAGAGCTAAGTGCTCGAAGCTGACTGCTTGGCTGGGTGGCTCTGTGAATTTTGCTTCTCTCATTTAAATCTCATGTCTTTCAATTCAATGCAGGGGGGAAAATTGAGATGCCTGGAAACTTCTTCTCAAAAATCAAAAGAAATACAATTTTGTCCTATCTCTAGCTCTCTCACTAACTGAAATTCTGATCATGCAGTGTTCCAGACAGGGTTTGAGAAAGATAGTCTTAGGCTCTAAACTACGCCAGGATTAAGAGGTCTTATAGTACTTTGTTGTTGCTGTTGTTGTGCATGTTCGAGTCATTTTTGACTTAAGATGACCCTAAGGCAAATTTATCATGAGGTTTTCTTGGCAAGATTTGTTCGGACGGGTTGCCATGGCCATGCTCTGAGGCTGAAAGAATGTGACTTTTCCAAGTTCACCCAGTGGATTTCCATGACCAAGCAGGGATTCCAACCCTGGTCTCTACAGTCATAGTCCAATGCTCAAACTGTTACATCACACTGGCTCCTTTAGAAAACTAAACCTCTCCAAAAAGTGGGGGATATAACTATGATGTAAAACAGTGGTGTGAAAAGTACAGCCTGTCCATTTTCTAGCTTACTGCCTCTTCATTGGCAATATGTTGCCCACAAACAGCTAAAAAACAAAATAAAACAATGGTTTTGTTGCTAAAACATCTCCTCCCAGACCTCAAGTACTTTAAAATATCAAAAGCACAACCAGATTGCCCTCAAATGGGTCAGAATTGGAAGCAACATGGCATTGCTTCTAGTGACTCAGAAGTGATGGTAAGGCCCCTGGAGGTGATTGTGGTATGAAAGATGTCCCCTGATTCCCATTTCAGTTTCCCATCCTTAATGTACAGCTTGGTATATAGTATATTTTCCCTTTTATTTAGAGGTTCCCCCACATCTGAGGACATAAGCAGTAGCTTACTTCGCCTGTGCACAAATCTAACTATGGTTCTGGGTCACAAGGACAGCCTGTGTCTATTTGGTAAGTATCCACCACGGCACCTAGCAAGTGACAATGCCTCCACTCTTTCTGTATGACATGGTAATCATGTGGATTGAAAGCACCTATACTGATAATGTTCTTGCAAACGGTACATCTACTGCTTTCTTGTTATGGTCCATTGCAGTGGAAGGCAGATAGCTGCAAGCAAAGTACCTTTCAGGGACATTTGTCTGTTATTATTATGTATGTGAAGAATATTTCAAATACAGGGTGATTCAAGGGACCAAATGACCCATCCCTCCCGGGAAAGGGAAAGAAAGAAAGAAAGAAAGAAAGAAAGAAAGAAAGAAAGAAAGAAAGAAAGAATCTTACATGAGATTGTTTGTATCTCAAGACTTTCCCTAAAAAATTCAGAAAAGATTATGCCACCTGCCACAACCCTCTGTTTTGAACAAAATAATGGGGATGTTGCAGGAAAAAATTACATGCTTTCCTTTTGGAGGGGGGAAACCACCTTTGCATTGTTGTTGTTGTTGTTGTTGTTTTATGAGAAAGCACCAACATTCAACAGCAATAACCAAATAAAAGTGTCCATTTTCTTTTGTAATACACCCATTACTAATCAGAAATGCCTGATATGTTTATAAGAGGTCTCAAGGTTTCCCAGAAGAGTAGAAAAGTAGGCTAAATCTTGCACACAATAATGCAGCTGAGCTATGCACTTGGGTCCATCCATTCATTTAAACTGCCATCAGTTGAGACCACCTTGTCATGAAATTAAAGGCGCAATAAGGTCATCACTAGTTTGAGAAACGTATGACCATCACTCTATATTTTAAACACATACTTTTCTTTATCTACTTTTGAACCTTCACTTTAACATCCAGTGAAACAATTCCCTGTTCTATTGCTTGGGGGTAGACCAAGCATCAGAAAGTCTGATAGTACTCCCACAGAGATATGCTTGAGCACAATCAATAAAAATCTATTTTAGCACTTAACTAGGGCATGGCACAAAGCAAAACTGTCCCCCCTCACTGCTGTATTGTGCTGTTTACAAAGTGAAAATACCTTGTCATGTTTCATTACTTCTCTACTAGAGATGAGAGACATTTTTCTGAGTCTATATACAACTTCTGTGCAAGTTTTATGTAGAAAAAAGGGGCTTTTGACCATTGGGGATTCCTAGTGGAAACTGTGATTGAAAGAGTGAAGAACGAAGATTCCCAGCAACTGTAAATTAGACACAATAAAGTTAAATCATAAGAATACAGAAAAAAACAGGGGAGGAATGGTTTCCAATAACAGAATTTTGCAAACAGAGATGGCAATGACAAAGCAAATTACAGAATTAAGAAAGAGAGATATTACAAGGTAGACAATAGAAAAATAATAGCAGTAGAAACATTGAATTGTGCCGAGGAAATCTTGATGAATATTTTGATTGGGAAAAATAAAGACAAACTATGCTTATTTTGTAGTGATAGGATTTATTGTCAAGAAAACCGAGTAAGTTTAATAGATAAAATATTAACATAGTGTTACAGAGGACATTTATAAATGCCGTAACATATTGATTAGGTAATATAAGATTGTACTAGTATAGTAGTAAAATTTGTGATTGTAATAGTGTACTAACAGAATAGAAGTTTTGTATTTTATATACAGATAATACATTTTTAATAAAATAAATAAATTAGACACAGAGACAGAGAGAGACTTTAGAAAATGCATTGATCATTTTATTAATAGTTTCCATTTGCCAGTGCTTTTTTAACCTGGCCTTAGACCCAGGTTAATTCAGGGAACACCTGTTTGGATTTCTATTTCTTTTTTAAAATAAGATTTTCTAACAACAGATAACTTCTGATCCTATCCAAACAAATGTGTATAGAGGTCCCCTTCAGACATTCCTGCTCAACATGACAAGGTTATGACTGCAAAGAAAGAATAACTTATGAATATAGGACATTGGGGACAGAAAGGATATGAATAGCTTTGTTGGTCCTATTAGAATTAAGTTAGAATTCCCTGTTCAGTGTAATTCTTCAAAATGAGCAAGCAAGCAAAGCTTGAGCTCATAAAAATTCTTCAGTTTCCAAAGTTCTCAAAACGTCTCCCAACTCTGGTGCATACTGAACTGGAAAGGAGAATCTTTCTTTTCTTTTATAGAACTCAATGGCCTAAATCCAATTGCTAGTCCCACTTGGAGTAGACCCATTAAATCACAAGGGTTTTGGTAAGTCAACATTTATGCGCTTTTTTTTTTTTGATTCAGTGATTCAGTGAATCTTTGTTGTTCTGTGCTTTCACGTTAATTCAGACATGGCACAATTCTTTCCTGGGGTTTTCTTGGCAAGATTTCTTCAGAGGAGGCTTGTCCTTGCCTTTCTTTAAGGCTAAGAAAGTGTGACATGCCCAAGGTCATGCAGTGGGTTTCCATGGCTGAATGAGATTCATATCCTGATCTGTTAGAGTCATAGTTTGACACTCAAACCACTACACTTCACCAACTCTCTCTCTCTCTCTCTCAATCTCTCTCTTTTAAAAAAATGCTATTTTGTACCCACAAGTCATTGTTGGCTAATGGTGACCCCCATCATAAGGTTCTCTTGATAAGATAAGTCCCTCCTCTTAAGGGTGAGATAGTCTGTCTGGGCCAAAGCCACCCAGTGAGTTCCTATGTCTGAACAGGGATTCAGACTCTGGTCTCCTGGAGCCCTAGGTTAATACTCAAACCACTACATCATTCATTCAGTCTATAAAAGGCAAATTTAGGACAATATATATTTCTGGATGTGTTTTTTCTAAATATATACTCTTTTTTTCCATACTTTTCTTTTACTGACTCAAATGTATTTGTGTGCATTTTTAATATATGGATTTTTGTGTGTGTACCTTTTGTGATTGTACTCATTTCTTAAACCATATATTGGGTCTCCAATCAAATTGAGGCTTATAAGTAACAGTTTGAGTGCTGGACTATGATTCTGAAGACCAGGGTTTGAATTGCAGTTCAGCCACGAAACTGGGTAATCTTGGGCAAGTCACACATAGTCAGCCTCAGCGGAAGGCAATGGGAAACCTCCTCTGAATAAATCTTACCAAGAAAACTCTATGATTGGGTCATCTGTGGTTTGCCATAAGTCAGAAATGACTTGAAGGCACACAACAACAACAACAACAACAACAACAACATATTGCTATTCCTAAAATTGAGGACAGCTGCTGTTAGAATAAAGATGTTAGAATAAAATAAATGTGATGCAGAACAAAAATGTGATTCACACAAAGGTGCAATACAGACTGGCACTGCGCTGACATGTAGGCGAAGCCATGGCACAGTGTCTGCACACTGGATGCTGTGGCTCCTCCCCTTTGTACCATGATGCCACATGCCCTTCTACACAGTGTGCGGCATCGTGGTGTGGCCCTGGAGCAGCATCTAGATGATGCAGCACCAAAAGGACATCACAAAGCCCTCCCAACCATTCATTCACTCAGTTGAGTAGAGATTTCACATGCTCCCTCTTCCTGATCTCCCAAGTAATTACACTGCAGATTGCCACATGAGTGAGCGACCATATGATCGGGGGATCACAGGGCAAGAAGTGCATGATATCTCTACATGAGGAAGTGAGTGAATAATAGGCAGGAGGATCAGAGAGGGGAAAGAGGGAATGTGTGTGCTCCATTAGGTAAAGTAAAAAGAAAGACAACATAATACTGATCGGATGAAGAGGAGGATTAGAAGGACAGAGAGCAAAAACAATAAAAACAAATGAAACACTTGGGTGGGGAGAGAAAGAGAGGTAGCTGATCTAACTTCTCACCAGTGATCCCATGGCTAAATATACACTGAAGTAGAAAACAAACGCTCCCATCCCCATCCCCACACCAACAAAGCTATCAGACTCAGTCCACACAAACACACAAATATCTGGATCTTCTGTTCAAATCCACAGCAAATCTATACTTCCCTGAGGCTCCAAAATGTCCTGGATGCTGCCTGAAACCATCCTATTCATTGTCTGGACTGTTCTCTGTAAACACAAGTTGAGATCGTTTTATTTGGCCCATGTAGACACACTGTAGGACACTTTTAACTAAAGATGCTGGGGATTGAAACTGGGACCACTGGTATACAAGACAGTATTCTGCTACATAGGCATGTTTCCTAGTGGAGGGATATTGCCATCCTTCTTTACATAATTTCCCTAAATTGAGAAAGAGAAGGGCTGCTAGAAATTTATGACTCTATGGACCTCCCTGATAATTCATACATGTTTGTATCTTGTTGCTTTGAGCAATCTTCAAATAGTATCTTAACCTGCCAGTTTTCAGCCAATGGTTTCTCATTTTAAGTCTTTTCTTCCTGGATATGCTGCAAGACTCTTCACACTGGGAAAAACACTGGTCTCATGGGGCCGTGGTCATTTATATTCTGAACAAGATGGCATATGGAAGGAATACAAATCATCCACAACTCTTTGTGTTGTGACATTTCAGAAGTAGAAAAAAAAGAAATAATATCCATCCTTTTTGAAGGTATAACTCTGCCTGTGACCCCAGATGGCTTCATGGAGTAAGACATTTGTGTTAACTCCACTGGCTCATGACGTTCCTTCTACACACTATTTTTTTGAAGGTGGGGAGCAATAGGGGCTTGAATGTTCTCCCTGCAAGTCCCAACAGTGCTTTTTATTTGCTGAAAGGCAAAATGGATTGCACAAAACAATGCTACGGCTGCTTTTACATAATAATTACATAATTCATAAGGAAGGTTCTTGATTTCCCAGATTGAAATAATTTTCTTTTCCCTCAACCACTTATTATTTCTGGCTATGCAAGACATGTGCAATAATGACCTTCTTATGACCCCATTAGTGTACATTTACTCCAAGGCTATCTGAAATACATTTGAGGCCTAGTTTTCTCCATCACCACCAGTAAACTGTGTTGAAAATACAAAAATTCTTCTGGAACCAATAAAGCTCCCTCCAAGTGGAAAACTAGCAGAAGGAATGTTAGCTGTGTTAGAACTGATCCCTTGCTGATGTGCTCACTTTTGTGTTTTCTGCCCTGTGGTATCAAGCTATATTATTCTTATAGTTTATTCTATTATTCTATTATTCTTATAGTGTAGATACACCCTAGACCTAGTGGCAAGGGCATAAGGGTTGCTCCAAAAGAGCACCAGGGAGAGATAGTTGTAGTGAAAAATATTTTTCTTAGGCGCTGGACAAACCATTCAAAAAGGACAGTCTCCCAGCACCTAGCTTTGGTCTGTGGGGAAGCCGCAACCTCCAGACCGTGGGATTATGAAGCTGCAGTGTGCCAATGGCGCACTCGCAACATCATAATGACACTGCAACGTGTGGACGCTAGGCGTCTGTCATGTAATGATGGCGGCACCCATCTGTATAGGGCACTGCCATTTGACGCCCTCGTCATGTGTGAGGGGCATCTAGAAGCCGCCCCTCACACTTGACGAGGGCGTCCTATCGCGCCCGTCTGGACCGGGCCTTAATTATTACAAAAACACTGAGGAGGACTAAAGATGGTACCAGTGCTACAGAAGCAAAAAGCATGAGCTATCTCCCAAGGATATGTTCTACAACATATAGAAGCCCTGGTGGAGCAGTGGTTAGATGACTGTACTGCAGCCACTCACTCACAAACCACAAGGTTGTGAGTACAAAACCAGCTAGGGGCTTAGGGTCGACTCAGCCTAGCATCCTTCCAAGGT
>NC_056528.1:40079050-40099515 GCF_019175285.1 Sceloporus undulatus | reverse complement strand
TGCTAAAATGAGTACCTTTCTTGGTGAGGGCATTTAGTTTACACATTGTAAACTGCTTAAGGAGGGCTTAAGTGTGCTGATAAGCAGTATAGAAAGGTACTTGCTATTGCTACAAACTTTAAAACATCTGCATTTATGCATCAATATTATTTTATTGTAAAGTGCACTGTTGCATTGACTGAATATGCTCTCTCTCTCTCTCTCTCGCTCTCTCTCTTTCTCTCTCTCTCTCCCCCTCTCCCTCTCTTTCTGTGTGTTTGGTTTAATGTAAGTTTGGTGAGCACATATATATGTAAAGGTAACAATTATTGGAATTCTGTGTATGTGCATACGCGTATAGATGAGCTAATATTACTATGGATGGGAGGTTCTCTGTCTCACCAAGACTGAACCTGCTAATATGCTGGTGAATAATGTACTACAGTTTAAATTTCATTTGCAGTTCAGACTTTTAAAAAATTGAACAAAATGGTGCCATTTATTGCAGTTAAACAGTCTCTTGCAGTTTCTCCTCATAATCATTTAACTGACCACAGTTAAATGAGAGCAATCCCCTCCTGCACACACAACAGATGGCAAGAATTCCTCTATAGCTCTTTAGGGGTGTAGACCACCTGCTGGAGGCTGGGGCAATGCTTCCTGTTAAGGTTTGAAATGTACCCAGTGGGCTAGAAAGAGTTGTCCTTGCTCTATGTGGAGGGATTGCGCTTTTCCCAATCAGTATGTTGCAATTCCTTACTGTGAAGTTTTCCTGTTTGCTGAACTCCTGTACATGTCCTGCCACACAGCATGAAGGATATCAAGAGATGAAAAGGAAAACAGAAGAGAACAAGATTGAGAGTCCATCAAACAAGAAAAGAAAAATGTTTTTCCAGTACCATGTTAGAGAGGAGAATGTAAGGCAAGGAGATACACTGCAGCCTCCAGTAAGAATAAGAAAGCTTGATGTCACAAGAGGAAACTGTGTTGTTCAGACAGGATAATAATTTTTCTTGTAGGTCATTTATTGCCATTTGTATCACAGAGACTAGCCATGATAAATCTGAAAACACCATGTATTTGGTTCCTGCCAGACTTGGTGCAGGGAACAGTGAATAGGGAACTGAGGGGAAGTGCAAGCAGGCTTTCCAGCTAACCAGAGAATCTGAATGAAATAACGGAACGATTTACTTATAAGATGAAAACAATAAAGACAATAATTAGATCATTGTTGAAATCCTTGCTCACCTCTGGATTTAATTTTGAAGAAATTGTCTAACAATCTACTTCACAGGGTCATTGTGAGGATGGGACATGTATCCTGCTTGGATTTCCTTGGAGGAAAGAAGGCAGATAAATGTAATAATGAAATCTGGTTTGCAGAGTTGCATAGAAAATAAAATGGAAATGACAAATAATTTTCAAGCCATTTCAATCACACTGAAATCAATAGCCCTTCTTGCTGGAGACTGCCTGGGTGGGTCGTCCCAACCAAAAAGGCTGGTGAGAACCCAATGTTTGGGAGCATGCCAGCTTAGCATGCGGACACATACATACCTTGCAACAATGGTCAAACTTTCACTTGGCCCAAACACACTTTCCAGTATTAAAGTCCCAAGAGTATTAAAGTCCCAAGTTTCTGGGGGTCTTTTTTGCCCAGCCGTTTCAAAGGTGCCCAAGGTCTGGCATGCAGGCTGACCACCAGCAACCAAATGTCACTCTCAATGAGGTCCCACTGGTCAGTGTTTGTTTGTGAAGCCCGCTGCCGAAAAGCTGTGTCATACGCTATGGCAGCAAACTCCCCCCCTCCCCCTGTGGCCACCATACAATAAACTTTAGATAGGAGAGAAATGAGTCATCCTTCTTCTCATGTCTTAATTTCTCTGGCTGAAATAGCCTGTACAAATAAAAATAACTTTTAAGTTTGAAAACAATTTTTATTGGCAGAATAAAGGGGTGGTCATGGGGTTCTTATGGCCCAAGAGGAGAACAATTTGTGCATGGAGAGGTTTGAAAGAGAAATCATCTGTCCGATAAGTGGGTTTAAAAAAGCAACTACTACAGTGGGCCCTTCATATTCATGGGGGTTTGATTTTAGGATCCCATACAGATATCAAAAAAAAGAGAGCATGGATGATTATGCCCTATATTATTAAATACTGGTCATATGAACAGGTTTGCTTCAGATTGTCTGTGTTCATGTGACCACTTTAATAATATGAGGCATGACAGTTTGTGGTTGATTGTATTCATGGATCCAAAGCCCATGAATCTGGACAGTACACTGTATTTTTGGTCAGAGAGGAAATGAAATTGACCACATGGAATTCCATAGACAATTTATATGGATAAATGGGTAAGTGGGTAAATTCTAACCAACATACAATTTGATATAGTATTCAACAATGCATAAATTCACTTATTGGATTTCAAAGCAAAAGTAGCAGGAGGACACCTCATTACCTCCTTGTATAGAAAACCTACAGATGCCAACACTTGCTTAAAATCTGACAGCTCACATTTCAGATCACTTAGATGCCATCTCCCCTATGGGCAGTTCCTCAGATTGAAATGAAACAGGTCTAATGAAAATGACTTCAGAAAGGAAGCCTGTATATTGACTAAACAATTAGATAACAGAGGATATCCATGTGATCTGATGGTTCAAGGTTTACATAAGGCTGCTCAAAAGCCATGTTCTGAACTGCTAAAATATAAGATAGGCCACAATCCAACCATCTTAATTGCAGTCTTAATCATATCACTTAACCATATCAATTTGGCTTACAGGCATTCATAAAAAAATATTGGTACTTAATTAAAAACATACCACGTTGCAAAGATAACTTCAGATTTTATTTAAAAGAACCAAAAATATAAGCATTGACTTTGTGAATAGCAATTTCAGGGAACAAAAACACATTCTGATGGGTGTAGAACGATGGGCACTGTACCTGTGGCCATTGTGTCAGTTAACAGTTTTACCAATGACTGAATTTACAAACCAGAATAGCAAACAGAGGTACAATTTGGCCCATTTTTCCACTGCAATTGCAGTTTTGTCATCTAAACTACACAATGCAGGTATCGAAAGAAAAATGTGGAAAATCATCATCATCAACATCACCATCATCAGTCATCATCTGCCTCTCCCCAAGGCTCAAGGTGGTATACAACATAGATTAAAACCCAAAGTAACCTTTAAACACATCGGTTGAAACATACAAACATAAGGCACATTAAAACCATACAAACATAAAATTAAAAATAGGCCAATTTAAAATTCATGGTTAAAATGACTAGCTAGACCTGCTGGAAGAGATAGGTCTTTAATACTATTTTAAATTCAGACAGCATGTTCAGATCTCTCCCAGCAGATCATTCCACAGTCTAGGGGCAGCTGACCAAAAAGACCTCTGGGTGACAGTTGCCAGTCTAGTCCTATCCATTTGAAGTAAATGTTCCCCAGAGGATCTGAGACAAAAAACATTCTTTAAAACATGTAGCAGAACCCTTTTTAAATATAAGAAACAAAAAGATAGGCACATCCTTGGTAAGTCATTTTCAGAGTGCCACCATTCTGCAACATGCCTCAAATTCTGTGTTATAGAAAATATAAATAACAACAATGAGAATCTATTGAAAAAAGAATCATAGTGGATCTGAAACGTAAATCTTTGGGGCCTGGAGGATTAGAGGAAGAACTTGATCTCCCATTTTTTAAAAAATTCACTTTGTGTATGTTTTTTCTAGCCTGTTTACATGATACTTCCTTCAAGGCTATCTCACTTCCCACTTCTCTTCCTCTTCTTCTTGACCATCTGTAATTTAAAACAACAACAACAACAACAACAAAACCTTTAAGCCTGCAACAACAAAAATAGAGATGGAGGCCATCCTATTTTATGGGCTCCCATCCCTTGCAAATCTCTTACATCTAGTTTGTTCTTGGTCCTTCTTCTTGAACATAATGTATTAAATATAGTAGGATTTTATGGGGCTCAATCTTAAGGGTGACTACATCATGCCTTCCAAGTTCACTCACCCTCTGTACCTCCATTGCCTCCCAAACCAAGATAGCTGGGACTAGGCCTGGCATGAAAATAATTTTAGCAGCCTTGCCCTGTTTTCATCTGTAAAAGTTTGGAGGCTGTGGAGGGATGTTGTGGGCAAAGATCTTATAACTGAGAAACAGATAAAAAGGCTGCCTGCTATTGGTAATAAGGAAAAGAGCAAAGCGACTTTGAGCTGGGGGAATTACAGGCCAGAGAAACAGATGGCAGGAGAAGCTGAATTTCATATATAAATTTGAACTAACTAGGCTAATCTTTAGTTGCTCATCTCTGGTGACTTCATTATTTGTTTTATCTTCCTCTGACTTCCTCAGTGGCTGCTTCCATGCTGCGGAATTCCCTACCAAGGGAAAAGAGACTGCTCCCCTCCTTGTTGTCTTTCTGCTAGCAGGGAAAGGCTTTTTATTCAGATGGTGTTTGAGTGGTTAGGTTAGGCTGTTTTGAGAGAGGTTTTTTAAAAATCCAGACAAACTCAGCCCCTTGTTCTATTTTAACTGGTGTTTTTTTCCAGCTGTTTTTAAAGTTGTTTTTTTTAAAAAAAGAGAGAAAGAAAGAAAGTAAGTAAGTGATCTTTTCCTCAATTTTAACTCTTTTATTCACTTTAGCACTAGTTGCCTGGAGTCCCACTTTTTCAGAGAGTGTGATGCATTAAATAAGTAAATACATGCCTTTTTTTAAAATGGAGAAATGTTTCCCTAAAAACACAGACCTTTTATTCAATGTGATGAAGAATATCAGTACTGAAGTTCCATACAGGGACATTATGTACAAATTTTGCAGCAAGTACCAGGGTGTGTGTTCTCAGCCTTTCCAAGAAGGGAATTATGATCCATGACACTTACATGGTATTCTACAAAATTCACCCAAGTGTTTGAAGCACTGGATACATCATTTCTCAGTTTCCAAAAGAATTCAGATGTCTGGTCATTGAAATACTGCTCTGTTGCTGTTATCACCCCTGAATCATTAAAAAAATCCTTTCCTTCCAAACTCTTTTTAAGGCTTGGAAATAAGAAATAGTCAGACAGAGCAAGATCTGATGAGTAGGGTACATTAGCTATGCTCTCCAACCTCAAATTCTTCAAAACATCCATCGTCTTGCCAGCCCTGTGAGCAAGTTCATTGTCCTGGAAAGAGGGAACACCTTTCTGCAGCTTCCCTCACCATTTTTCCTTCAAGGCCTCCTTTCATTGGCACAGTGAGTTAGGGTAGTATTCTGCATTAACTGTTTGCTCCTTCTGAAGATAGTCATCAAGAAGCCTTCCATATCTGTGGCTGTGACCTTTCTTGCTGACCGCTAAGACTTGAATTTTTTTCAGCCACAGTTTTTCAAGCGACAGTTACAAAATTACACTCAGATTTTGAAAAGTGGATCAGTTCAAGAACTTTTCAACACTCCTCCCCCCATGAGCTCCATTGCACTCTACGGAGTAGGAAAATAGTTCTGAATATTTGCTGTGCATCTGAATAATAGGACCAAAATGGAAGCCATGTAGCAGACAAAACAAGTTAAAACACCCATCAGAACACAATACTGTAAGAGCTTATAATGAGCAAATGGAAATTATTGTCATAGTGCATAATAGCCTCTCCTTCAAAACAAGTGTAATATGTTAAAGTGAAGTGACAAAAATATATTAGTAGAATGGTACCAGTGCCGCAAGCATCACTGTATTTGTCTGTCAGTGTTTCCATTATAGTCTTCTCTGTAAGTCAGGCAGATAATTTGCCTTGGGGCAAAACTTACAGGTTTCAAGCCAGAATTAATGTGTTATAGCATATTTTTAAAATAGATTTATGCAGTTGCTAACAAGTTAACAATAATGTCACCTAACATTTATATGATGATTTTCAATGTTTATATGTGTGTTTCACATCAACAGGGGTTGGATTCAGAGTCTCAGTCATATTTCAAGTAGACTTATTAAAACTGAGGGGATTTCAGTTACAGTCACACAATGTAATGTCTCATTTCAAATCCAGTTGCTAGCCCCAACTACAGACGACCTGTTGAATAAATGGGAAATTATAAGATAACACTTGGGAAAGTTTCACTGGTTCAGTGGCTTTACTCTATTTGCTACCAGCAATTGGATTTATGCTCTTTTCATGGATATGTATACAGGACAATGCCAAATGGCTCCAAGACAATGTTCAAAGTGGTGTTCTGTGGACCAAATGAACTAATCAGTCCCACTGAAATAAATTAGAGTCTGGTGATTATTAAAAGATGGAGATCCACGGCAATAGTGGCCAAGATCTTACATTGAGCAGACAAAATGTAATGCCCTGCCCACACAGTTCCATGTCTTCCCACTTGCCCTGGCAGTACTCAAATCCTGAAAGGGGATGATGCTTCTGCTTACTTGTGGGGAAGGGAGGAGAAAGCCATCCAGATGATGAGGAAGCAGCTGGTCTCAGCTTAGAGAGGTAAAGAAACAAGAGTGGACTCACAGATGGAGTGTATCTTCCTTTTTCCCTTCTTCCCCTGGAAGCCCAGTATAGCCATAGCTTGATTTTCTGAATTTCCTCTCCCTCCATATTTTCTCCATCTGTAAGAACCTTATCACACTAGATGAATTCCTTTGAGTAACGGGATTTAAAAGTAGAAAAAATCCACAAATGTGGGAGGTTTTTTCAGATGACGTTTCTTCTAAACAGCAATAATGCAAAAATAAAGCACATGGAAAGTGGACAAAAACGACACCTTTTTACTTTCAGGAATTTCCCAAAAGTAAAAAGGTGTCATTTTTGTTCTCTTCTGTTTGCTTTATTTTTGCATTATTGCTGTTTGGTGCAAACATGTCTGAAAAAACTCCCTCATTTTGTGGTTTTTTTTCCCTACTTTTAAAATCCTGTTTCTGAGCGAGATCCATCTAATGTAATAAGGCTCTAAGAATCAATGGCTCTTCCCAAGACTTGCAGATGGATTGGAAAGAACTAGATAATAGCTATCTATGTCCAATCCAAAATGAGACATACATGTCTGTGAGACGTACTTACACACTTGTATATCCCTAGCAGGATGCTGCCAACACATTAGAGAATATCGCACAGGCCCCTGGAACTACAAAAGGGTCTGGGATGGAGCTGGAACGAGTGGGGGAAGCATTTTACCGCACACAGGGAAGTCCCCGTTCCATTCTCTTCCGTTCCGTCCCCCATCTGTCTCACAGGAGGCGATTTTTGAGAACTATTCAGCAAACGTTCTCAAAAATCGCCTCCTGTGGGATGGATGGGGGACGGAATGGAAGGGAACGGAATGGAACAGGGACTTTTGTGTGCAGTAAAATTGTTCCGCACTCATTCCTGGCCCCTTTCGTTCCATCTCCAATCCGGCCTGATGCGATAAACTTCATTGTAACAGTTGGAGGGTCCAATTCCTCTGAAAGGCAACTGAACAGCTATATATTTTGTACGCTATGTTATTTTTATGAAACATTAAAACTGCAGGTAAAAATGCAGGGTTCCTTTCTGGAAAACTTGTTGAATGCTAGAGATTCATTTTATTTCATTTATTTAAAGAATTATCTATTACTACTAATCCCACCAGGGCTCTACATATAATATTGAAAACATTAAACACATGACTAAGAACATTTTAAAATATATTAAACCATGTTTTTAAATGAATTAAAAAACCACAGGCAGTTAAAATAACCAGAGTAGTCTTCACTGTTTTAAGGCCATGTACTGCTTTAGGTGTGTTATGGAAACTCAGTCCAGAGTCCAAATCCCTGTTTAGCCATAAAAACTGAGTGTGCAGTCGTGGGCAATTCACATTCTCTCAGCCTCAGAGGAAGGCAAAGGCAAACTGCCTTGAACAAATCTTGCTAAGAAAACCCCATAATAGGTTCACCTTATAATTACCATAAGTCACAAATGACTTGAAGGCACACAACAACAAAGTCAAAACCTACATCTTGAATTTGGCTTGTGGTCAGAATGGAAGCCAGTGAGTTCTTAAAAAACATGTGATATATAACAAAATTTCATATCTCCCCAAAGTCTGCCTAGTACATGTTGAACTCACTGTACTTTCTGAATACTTCCCAAAAGCCCTTCCAACCCAAAAGGCTGGTTTTGATTGGGGCATAGCCAATAAAGCTTATTTCCTCCTGCATGTCCAGTGAATAAACAGATGATGAAGTGAAAACTGACCTTCCTCCTGATGCTTACATAGGAACAAATGTCATGGGTTCAGCTCCAAATATATGCCTTGCCAGATATGTGCAAGAGGCTTCTATGTATATAACAATCGATTTCTATAGGCCTTCCATGTTCCTCAGAACCCTAATCAGATAGGACTTGGAGAAGATCTAGGTGCATTTGCATGTATGTATTTAGGAGCTACTTTTTTATCTTTGTCCAGATATGAATATAGATAGGGATGTATAAGCATTTTGTTGGTGTTGATATTGTCAAGGAAAGTCCCAACTTTGTTAATCTCAAATCTAGTTGGGAGAGAAAACACAGCATACTTTGAAAATCCACATATTCACAAACCTTGTGATACATTTTGGAGAAATAAAATACACAGAAAAGCACACAAACATTCTAAAATTGCAGAAGAGCAGAAATATACTTAGTTACAAAACACTTCAGTCATTTAGAAAACAAAATGCAAAAATATGTGCATTAGGAAAGTAATTAAAAGTTTAAAAAATTCCACATGGGAAGGGAAAAAAGAGCCTTGCACAATCTTATGCAAAGAAATGATGGATGAGAATGCAAGTAGAATTTCAAAAAGTGCAATTAAATTAAGGCAGAGATTTCTTAATCTGTGTACTGGGAAATAGAGATGATATGTGCATGAACATCAGGCAGTTGCATCAGTAGGTATGACCCCTCTTTTTCCTCCACTCTGTCACTGAATGTAAGGCCAACAGACTAGAAGGCATCACAGTAGCAGGTCTTTCATAGCAGCATGCAATTCAAGAAAATATTCTGAGAACAGGAAAAAAGCTGGTAAACTGAGCTCTTCCCACGATCGGTAACCATAGGGAAGGTTCTCTGAGGCTGAGAGGAACTGGAGTCCAACAATGTCTGGAGAGTTACAGGCTTCTCATCTCTGATTTAGGTAGACCTAGGTCTTCTTAGGAGCAAGGAGAGGTGGGGAAAAGACTCCATCTAATCCCCTCCTCCATCCTGAAGGAGCCTCAGGAAGCAGCAAGGAGAGGTGGAGAAAAGACTTTTGGCACACATTAAAAAAGTGATTCTTGCAGTTTTCATCTCACTCACAAGCGGTTGTTTGGAAAGGCAAATATGTCCTAGATAACCATACAAGACCAAGTTACTCCCAAATATAGTGCAAGTTGTCGAGTTCACAGAAATAAATTGTGGCTGGGGAAAATGAATTTTGTCTCCAACTACTTTGAGGAATGCCCCTAAACTCAGTGGCAAGGGTGGGAAGAGTGGCAGATAATGTCATTGTCCCTGTGGTTTAAAAGGTTTTGTCATGCCAAGCCTCTGAATCTACTACATTATTAGTTCACATTCATGTTAAAGACCCATAAAATAAATGTATTTAATTAAGTACGGGGGGGGGGGACACTCTTCGGGATTAGATTAAAGTTTTTGACCATGACTCTGGAGAGCAGGGTTCAAATCCCCACTTGGCCATGAAAATCCACAGGGTGACCCTGGACAAGTTACAGTTTCTCAGCCTTAGAGGATGGCAATGGTAAGCAGCCTGTGAAGAAATTTGCCAAGAAAACCTGTGACAAGAATGCCATAAGTGGGGAATGACTTGAAGACAAACAACAACACCACATCACTAGCCTGTTTTGCCACAAGAGCTCGTTGAATGCATCCAGGAAATCATAGATTTTTGTGGGTTTTTCAGGCTATGTGGCCCGAAAAACCCACAAATAACTATGGATGCCGGCCATGAAAGCCTTTGACTTCACATCCAGGAAATCCTTTGGCAGGGCATGAAGAGAAGAGACCAGGTCTAATCTGCATTGCAGAAATAATACAGTTTGGCATTGCTTTAACTGCCATGGTTCAGTGCTATGTAATCATGGGATGTATAGTTCGTTGTGGCACATCTCTGACAGAGAAGGCAAAATAACTCACAAAATTACAAATTCCAGAATTCCATAGAATTGGTAGAGAATAATTAAAGTGGTCTGAAACTACATTATTTCTACAGTGCAGATTAAACTCCTTTCTTCTTGTAACTCTCTAGTAATTGATATTCAGAGGCATACTGTCTGAACCTATAAGTGCTACATGGCCACTATGAGTTCTAGTCCTTGATGGACTTAGATTTCACTTGTCAAATCCTCTTTGAAAAAGAGATTGTAACTAGTTCCTCCTATCTATTTCAAAGGTAGTCTTTTGTATCTGATTTGAGCTGGCTATGGTTTCCTACTTCAGTAAGATGGCCTCTTGACCTAATGGTCCAGTGAAGTATCAGGGCTAATAGCCATAATCATCCAATACATCTGGCTGTCCAAAGTGAAGGACAAGATCACACACACACACACACACACACACACACACACACTCACACCTCATTCTGCATACAGAAGCTGAATGGATTGACACATAAATCTTATTTCACCCCCAGCAACAGAGCAATGGAGTGGGGGAACCTGTGTCCTTCCAAGCAGTGCTTAACTACAGTTCCACACCATTGCTGATCGTTGGACATGTTGGCTGTGGCTAAACTCCAAAACATCCAAGGCCCAAATGCTGTCACCTTGTATTAAACACTTGCACGGACATTGAGCAGGAAGTCCTCTTTCTCCACTGTTAGTTCGTCAATCTAAAGATATATGTTGTGACTACAAGGGGTATGTTTTGTTGTGAACTTTTGCGGAGCTAATTTGGTAATTCTGACGGCTCTATAAATGATGATATTCCCGGAATAACATCACTGGTCTGGGTGATAGACCGTAGCCCGTAGACTATGCCGGGATTACTTTAGATCTTGTACCATAGGTACACAAATTTACTGTAGTCACGCCCAGAAAGCGTCACTTTCCATTACTATTAAGTATCAGCCCTATTGAAATATGTTTTCTACCTATAAGCCAGAATTGAGTAGCCTGCTGAACTGAGGACCACCCAAGTAAAATGGACACCACGATTGCCAAGGCTCTTACGTACACTTGATAAGGAAGAATAAAACCCTTCATAAGGAATGATAGCAGTAGGAAGGACGCTGACATAATGATCAGATTTAATAACTTAATTCAGTCCCATTCCAATCATTATTAACTGCCCCAAAAAACAAAAAAAAATATACTAACAAACAGAGATCAAAAATTCCCAAAAAACGGGTTGGATTCGGAGTGTAGACAGGCATGGACCTCCTAAAAGAGAAGTTTAAACAAACAATACAAAGCAAATCCCTCTCTTGTTCGTGTTTAGACCTCTCGAAATTAAAGAAACATACTAACAACTGATCAGGACTAAAGAAAAGGAATGCTATACAGTTGCTTGGGGAAAATTAATAACAGCAGCATGCAAATAACCCCTCTCTATTTTGGAAAGAGATAAATTATCCTTCCCAAGAAATAATAAATAACCCTGTTTCAGATTCCAGCTAATACTTGGGAAAATCACTTGCAGTCTGATGATGGTACGATAATCTCACAATTGGATCTCGGACTGAAGGCCTCTACGCTACCCTACTGGCCCCCCAGTTTCATGTCGGATAAGTCTCTAATTATCGGTCAACTTAAACAAGCTAGGGCCCCCCCGGGGGGATCGCATCACCGGGGAAGTATTAAAAAATGATCTAGACTAGTGGATACCTGTTGTATCCACACTCTTCACAGCAATGAGTAGATCAAACATAACCTCAGATTGGGGGCCTTGCAATTAAATTCCCATTTACAAAAAAGACAAAAGAACGATCCATCAATTTCAGACCAATCAGCCTACTAAGCCAGATTAGTAAATTGTATGCTAAACATCTGCAAACCAAATTAATGGACTGGCTAGAAACGGAGGAAATACTGAATGACGAACAGGCAGGCTTTGGAGGCCGGAAGATCAACAATTGACCACGCGTTGGTCTACACATCTGGTAGAGAAATATTTACACAAGGACATCCCTCTACATGCAGCATTTATAGATTTAAAGCTGCATCGATTCCATCTCAAGACTCAGATGTGGGACAAACTCATGAATAGCACGAGATAAAAACGGCTTTTCTACTTCTTATTAAAAGGCATGAAAACAATCGCTTGAGGGTGAGATGTATTTCCTAGGACACATCTCCAAAGAAGGTCAAGTCAAAAGGAGTCAGACAGGGGGTGTTGCGCCCCAATCTGTTACTAAAAACATAAAGTCGTAATTCCCGTTGTGAACAGTTTCTTCTTTTCATCCACCCAAAATCCAAATAGACAACCTCAACTACACATAGGCAGAGGACGTGGGATATTGGCCGGACCCCAATAGGTCAATAGACGCTAAAACTTAACTCATTTGTGTAACGAAGAATTAGCAATAATAACCCAAAACCAAAATCATACTTTTTCTAAACAACTAAGGAGGAAAAAGGGGAAGCTAGGAAAACAATTCATAGAACAGGTAAAACTTTCAGATATTGGGGATGGTATTTCAACAAACAGGGAGCAGAAATGCTCACTTGGATTTTGTCACCAAAAAGCCCAAAAAACAGTAGATGCTAACAAAGTTTTTTTTCTGGGAGCTCAGTTTATCCCTGCCGCAAAAACTCTTTCTGGCTAAGGCCAAACACACAACTTGTTGTATGGAGCTCATTTAGGACCTTACTGTGTATGCAGCCTTTAGAACGAATACAAACAAAATTTTTAAGGAAAATCTTCCAAGTAAGTCGTAGTGTCCAAAATGCTGCACTGAGAAGAGAAGTGGAGTTAGTAAAATCGACACAAGTATGTGGATCAATAGTCTTCACTTATGGGCTCAAATTAAATAAAACCAGGTGGTCTAACTAAATTGTTCTGGCAGACACTCAAAAATCCTCCTGGGAATTAGCTATAAAATAAGAAATTAAACACACTGGGACTATCAAGGGATTTTGTCCTGATCTAAATTTAGATCAGGCTAAATCGACCATAAAGCAAAGATGTTAGATATCGAAGGTCAGACGGAAATTGGCAGCTATTCTGATTACTTCTTAATTAATAGACAATTCTGGTTTCCTCACGGCTCCTATTTATTTCAAATTACAATACCTAAATTTAGGAGAGCCTGTCCACACCTGATTAATGCCCTCCCACGCGGTTTTGGAAGGGAATTCAAGAAAAACCTCGAAGCACGCATAGCCATTGTGATGAAGAGCTGTTGAAACTTTGGAACACATCTTCCTGTACTGCCAAATTATAAAGACATCCGCCAACAAATTACCTACCCCTCCTAGGAAACTCTCTGGCTGCGCAGACACCTTCTATGTTTGTTATCTTTTGAATAGTCGACACATAGCATTGTATATAAAGTTGCAAATTTGTTATATATCCCCTGCAAAACACGCCCCTAATGGTTGGGAAGGAAATAAACATCTACAGACGACCGAGAGAAGATAGCCGCAGATTTTATAGATTTTTATCTCTAGTTTAAATAGAGTTTTATTGTGATGTCTGAAGTTTACCCTTGGTATTTTTATGTTTGAACTGCTATTTTGTTTATGCTGGTCATGACCGAATAAAATTCTACTACTACTACTGGAGCAGGAAGTGTGATTGAAACCTGAAAGACGAAGGTCAACTATGAAGGTATCTCTGGTATTTTAAAAATTGTCCATGTAGGGCAGCTTTAAAAGGACCTGACAAATCTGGTAATAAACTACTGTGGGCCTAACAGACAGGCCAAATAGCTGCTTCAGGTCACTTTGGAAGTATGCTGTTTAAATGACGCACTCATCTTAAGTGGCCAGAAGCCACCCAAGCCTTGCTCCAGTCCTAAGGACTGGGCCAGCTTGGTGCAGCTTCTGGCCACTTAAGATGCATGCACATTTAAACAGGCATACTTCAAAGTGACCTAAGCAGCTTTATTTTGTCCTGTCTGTATGGCCCTGTGGCTATAGTCCCAGTCAGGATGGAAAATACATTCTTCACGTGGATCAACACTGTGTAGCACAAGTGGCAAGTGCTGTATTACACCATCCCCTCTGCCTGTGAGCTCCTTTTCTCACTTTGAAGGCTCCTGTGGGAACAGAATTCTGGACAGTAAAGCCTCTGGTCTAACCCACTTGAGTGTTATTGCCTTCATAATCTGAAGGCTGAGGCCAAACCTCTGCAAAACAATGCTCAGTCTCTGAAAGAGGAGAAAGAGAAACAACAAAAAACCAGAGACCAGTTTGGTTAATGTTTTACTCTCATTATCTGAGAGCTGACATCTTCTCAGTATTACCCCCGCAGACGATTCCCCTCGGGTGTAATTAAAAACGATACTTAGAGAATGTAGTGAGACAGGTCATCCTTGTTCCCTTCAAGCCAACCAAAGAAGAAAAAGAAAGATGTCAAGGAAAATAGATGTTTTTATGTCAGGAACAAAGGTAGGGGGTTCATATTAGAAGGCAGGTAATTTGACTGGCAACACAGCTTGGAATTAGTTCAATCATATGCTCAATATGGTCACTTCCATGTGAAGTAATATGGACAGATGGGTAAGCCAGGTTCTATGCTTCTAATACCGTTGCATTAGTGAGTCGTACATACAAAACAAATCTCAGATCACTGCTGGCTCTCTTCCCAGGGAGTTCGATAGAGGAATGTGAGAATCATTACTGCTCCAACAAAGCTATGTACTTTGTAACCCGTCTGAAGCAAGTCCCTTACAAACGGTCCCCTCTGCCACAACCAAAAAACCATCACCACCACCATCATAATACCAAGCCCTCCATGGTTTAGATTGTATGGTAAGCATTAATGAGAAGCAGCTGAAGGAAACTGCTTCACTTCAAACGAATTCTAATGAGGGGGAGTTTGATCATTTCTTGTTTTAGCTGCTTCCCTCAATTTAGAGTTTCACTTAAAGCACAAATGGAATGTGAAAGAAATATTAGCCAAGAACAGAATAATGATGCTTTCTCTTAAACCCAGAGGTAAAAGATCACAGTGGCCCCAAAACAACATTTTCCTCCTAATGCACTTGAGTTCAGCATTTAAACTGTAATGTATATTTAGTCACTGGAAATAATAGTAGTGGGTTCTAACAAAGAAGGAAAAAAGTAGAGAGGGTGTAGAATCTCGCTCTCTCTCTCTCTCTCTCCTCTCTCGTTTTACTTATCTGGAAAACCAGCTGTTTGGCTCAGTTTCCTCAGGATTTGTGACAAGTTCTCCTGAAATGTGCCTTGACCCTGTTCCAAAAAAACACAGGGCTCGATTTAGTGGTATATTGCATACTGGGATGGCTATCAACCATTACACTCAGTGGGTTAATTCATAGCTGATGAAAAATGAAAACAACAGGAGGAGTTGACAAAGTTGGGAGAAGCCTGGGTCGTACGGGACGAGTACTGGCCAGGGATAGAGCTATGCAATAAAATCCGTCCCTGTACATTACATCTGCACCTAGCATGGGCATAAAAGCTGGTGTGCTAATCTCCAAAGTGTGTTGTTGATTAATTGACTTCAAGGTGAACTCAACCCATGGCAACCCTGTCGTGATACACCCCAAGACCCCCTATTCCAACTTCTCAGCTCCTGCAAGTCCAGGCCGGTGAGCTTTACTAGCAAAGGAGTCAAGCCATCGGGGGGGCTGCCGTCTTCTGGCCTACAGTAGATCATATTTGTCTAATGAGTAATGTTTTCATGATGTGACAATATTACAGCCTCAGTTTGGTCATCTTGCTTCCAAGGAGAGTTCAAGCTTGATCTTTTCAAGAACCCATTTGTTTTCTTTTGGACCATCTAGGTATCTCAGTGCTTTTCTCCCAGCACTATATTGCAAATCAGTTGATTTTTCTTTCCATCACTTTCTCTTCACTATCCAGTTCTCACATCTGGTACATAGTGAGGAGGAATACAGGGTTGGATGATGTTAGTGTTAGACTTGACTTTAGTGGTCAGTTTGTATATCCATTAGTTTTTAGGATCTTGTCTAGTTCTTTCCTGGGTGCCCTTCCCATTCCTAGTCTTCCTCTGATTTCTTGAAGGACAGTCCTCCATTCGATCAGTGTTGGATCCAAGGGATGGGAAATCTTTAAACTGTTTTGAGTCCATTTTATCTAGGATTCATGTATGTAAATCCTTGTGATCATTTTTTATGCTCAGCAGTAAGCCTCCTCGTACGTATCTTTCTCTTTTTAACCCAAACATGTATGAGCACCAGCACAAAGGCTTGCTTTAGAATCCCTCAAGGAAAGTAACAGCTCACTACAGCACTGGTGAGAAAGTTTGGTTTACAGGTCTATGGGCCACATGTGTTGCTACTACTCATCCAGCCCTTCTGAGGATGCCCTATCTATCCCAGGGCATTGTTTCATTTAAAACTTTATTCTCCCCCACCACGACCATGGGATACCTACTGCCTCCCCCCCCCCCCCCAAAAAAAAGATGATAGCTCAAGCCTGGAAGGGCACATAAATGTCATGTTCTGTAAAGAAATGGTAGTCCTCTGCACAAACGTGCTAAAATGAAGCTTGGTCTGCACAAAATTCATACTCTTCTCTCCTTCTCCTTCGTCTCCTTCTTTTCACAGAAAGCAGTATTTTTCTATGTGGGAAACAGTGTTTCTGCTTAAAATAATAATTTTTATGCAAATATTTTTTTTGTTGTATAAAAAGTGCGAATGCTTTGGTGCAAAGAAATTGGAACCACACACAGCACAGCTTGTGAGTGTCAACCTTGGAGGGCTCCATGGTCCACTCAGCCCTACAAGCCTTTTGTAGTTTGGTAAAATGAGTACCCAACTGTTGTGGGGGCAATAGCCTACACAGTGTAACACTTAGGGAGTCTTAGTTCACGAAGTGGTATAGAAATTACTTGCTATTTGCTATGAATAAGTCACAAATTGCAAAGATTCTCACCAGTCCCGGATGTTTCTTTTCAGAATCTTCCAACATTTGAAAAACCTGTTTTTTACTAATTTCCCAACAGTTTTCAAAATTTATTTCCATCCCACTTTAACTCTCATTTTAACTGATATCCTGGAACGAGAAGGAAAAAAAATATTTTGAATTAGCTGGAGGGTTACTTTTTGAGAGCTAAGGTCATTCAAAAGTTGATTTTTTCAGCAGGACAATGGAATCACTTACTCATGCATTCCTGGTTTGTTATTCCACACGATGAAACTGCATCTATGCGCATCTGTTCAGTTCTTCACATGTGCCATACTCAAATAAGTTCAAAGCATGCATATTTTAATCCGTGTCTCTTTTGGGTCTATTGTGCATTTGTTATTCACCTACAACAGTGCAGATCTTTTTAAAAAATTGGGGAAATGCCAGATACTTGCTTATCCCAATTAAGTGGGGGTTTTTGACAGCCTCTCTCTCTCTCTCTCTCTCTCCTCTCACACACACACACACCACAAAACAAACCCTTAATCAGTACATCAGGATGTGTGTGAACAATGAATATCAATCCAGATTCAGCTGGCTTTATTTTCAACACAGTTGAATACCCCCTCCCCCCAAGTGGTAGAGTTTAGCATTGGCTAGAGACTTGGGCATGGAACCCACCTTGGGCAACACATTTTCTCAGGCTCAGTGGAGGGAAGGGCAAACCACCTCTGAACAATCTTGCCAAAAACCCCAGACAGTGATATAACATTCTCAGTCTATCTTGCTGCCCAGCTCTTCCTGAATTAATATGATATTTTCAAGGAAATATCGGCTTTGTTACTGTGAGCATTCAAACAGACATTGGCAGAGAAGACTTATTATTGTTGTAAGCAAAACCATGTGCTGGAAGTTCAGGGCTTCGAACAGAGTTAAAAACACATTAATATGATAATTTCTGCTTTTATAAAAGCCCTCAGATACTAACATATCAATGGCTTAGAATGCATGGAATTGGAAACCGTCACCTTGTTTTTCTTCCAGTCCCTGATCTATGGGTGTTTGAATGCAAACTAAAGAGAAACCTTATTCAAATATGCATTTTAAAATTGGCTGATTTTACAGAGTTCCCAGATCAAATGGAGACTTCCATAACAGAGAAGGTTTTTCCTCTCCTAAAAAGAATGGAGGACACAACTCAGGATGCTCAAAGGAGTGTTAGTTTAATAATAGGAAAACTTGATGCAGTTTGCTTTGCATGCCTTTAATTCCTTCTGATTTGAGGCTTTTTAGAACTAAACTCAGAAAATATCTGAATGGAATTCTCAGACTTCTACTGGATGGGTGAAAACCATTGAATGCTCTCAGTTTCTGTCTCATGTATTTTTGTCTTCCAAAAGTCTCCATCTACAGTGGAAGCAACTGAAAAAGAGACGAAGTGAGAATGGCCCCCTTCATATGATTAACTTATTCAGTTTTAGAATGTCTGTGTCTGATGAATGATGATGATGATGATGATGATGACGACGACGTGATGATAAATATCCCATCTTACCCCCAGTTTTGTGACTCAAGGAAGCATGCAACAGTTTAAAACAGACAAGGTCCAAAACAGAAAAACCAGTTTGCACTGCTTTAACTGCCTTGGCTCAAAGCTAGGGATTCTGGGACTGTCATCTTGTGAAACATTTAGCCTTATCTATCAGAGCTCTGGCACACAATAAACATAGTTCCCAGAATTCCCGAGCACTGAGCCAGGACAGTTAAAACGGCCTCAAACCAGATTTATTTCTGCCAATTGTTTGAACTTTAGTTCAAAACTTAAAAGAAATTAAACCACCAGAATATTTGAAACCAGTTAAATAACAAAACAACAGCAACAAATAAGTGCATCTCATTTTTACAAGTCTGGTTCCCTTGAAAATTAATTATCAAAGGCCTCCTGGAATAAAAGTTTTTAACCTACTTGGAAAGGCTAGTAAAGAGGTGCCAGCTAGTACTCTGGGAAGAGAGCTACACTCCAAAGCCCCTGGCCTTAGATCCCACCTTATAATAAGGTGGTTAGAACAGAAGATTTTTGGTGGAAGAAATCCTTCCACTCACGTCACACAGGTTTCATCCTCATTAATTTGTTTGTTCATTTCTGACTTATGGCAACCTCAAGATGAACCTATCACGGGGTTTTTCTTGTCTTGGCACCATTGTTCTGAGGGAGTATTCCTTTGTGTCTCTCACTGAGGCGATGTGCCCCAAAGTGGTTACCCAGTGTATTCCATGGCGGAGAGATTGAGAACCCTGGCCTCGGAGCCATAATCCAATAGTGAGACCATTGTGTACCATGCTGGCTCTGCCATTAGTTTACCACCACCACCCAAAAAATCCCCCCCCCCAAAAAATAAACCGTACTGATAGAAATATTGACTGGTGAAATGTAATGTACAACGCCTCCTGTATCAATTTACTCTAACCATCCCATCGCTCAGAACCTTACTCATACCTGAAAAACCAAAAGCAAGCACTCAAGGGGGGGGGTGATAAGGGCACAAAACAGGACACAGAGGAGCCGCGGGCCTAACATTATTTCGAAATCCCCTGCTCAGGGCTGAGGGCCTCGCTCGGTTACGACTCGCTCCCCAAGAGCAGCCTACAGCACCCCTAGTCTGATGTTGGTCTTTGCAACACATGCCACAGCCCCAATCTGGCCTTTCCACGCAAAAAGACCACAGAATGTGCCCATTCTGCGCACAGGGCATCTTACCCCGTGCCACACTATGCCCTTTGGCGCTGTGTCACCTGGTACCGAGGTAGGCAACATGATTGCCCACTCACCATGTGGAGGCTCCATGGCTCACTTTGGCGGCTGGGCGCAAAGTCAGTCGGTCATGTGTCTCGTGTTTGCACCAGGCCTGCTCCCGTATGTCCGCATCTCATTTTCACCGTCTTAAATGGCTGGTCTTGCAATGCGGTTTAGTCACTGAGGCTGTGCATGGCCATGAAATTCTTCTCCCAGTTAACTCAAAGGTGCTTACCTGTCCTCCCCTTTCCTTCGCTGTTAATAGTACACCAAAAGAAGCTTCCATAAACGGCCTCTTCACTTGTATTACCACGGTAAGTCATATGTTCCTCCGGCATAACATGTTTGTTTAGGTTGCACACACACACACACACACACACACACCACATCACCCTCCAGCCATTGTCTGTAGAAATCATAGGAATTACTGAGTCTGTCACACACACCCCTCCCTGCTGCCCTCCTAGTAGGAGAACTGGGCACAATCACCGTTCAAATACTTCGTACATTGTACGGGTATAACCTACCCTGTAGTTAACACTTTGAACGCTGTTAGTTTTCCAGGCAGCTGGGAAACATTTTTCCCAAAAGCACGGAGAGATTTGTCACACACTGCAGCAAACACCCACGGTCCAGGTTAATGTGTTATGACAACATTGCAGTGTCAGAAACCTCACC
>NC_056528.1:40056132-40078874 GCF_019175285.1 Sceloporus undulatus | reverse complement strand
TCTTGTAGCACATGCTGTCTTGTCTGACTGCTAGGAGTTCTGCAATGTCTTGGGGAGATGGGAAGTCCAACCACAATGGAAGTCCCCCCAAAAGATGATCAAAGTCAGTTAGCTTCATGTGTTCACATGCTCATTTTTGTGTGTAATAGTTCTTCTCAGCCATATTACGTTGCAGTTGCTATTTCCAAGATTATACCTTCTCTGTTGCTGCTCTTGAGCTGCATCTTTATCTGCTGTTCATATGATTATGCTGAAATATGTTAACTTTCTGGTCGTTTGACACAATCCTGTAACAAACACAGGAACAGTGGAACTACTTGTGGGTGCTTTAAGCACTTGATAAACAAGACTTTTATTGTGGCCCTTGGACCATGAGGAGAAGCTGATGTAACTATTGTGTTTAACTGTATATGTCAATAGCTGGTTTGTAGAGGCCTTTAGCGATACACAATAAAGTTAAAGTGACTGTGTATTTCACTAATGCTATATTTTTCTTCAGTATTTTAAGAACTGCCTTGTACTTTACACTCCTATCTTGCTTCCGGGTTTAATTTGGTTTTATATAGCCTTGCTTTTTTTATTCCTTGCTGGTTTTAATTTGGTTTTATATTCAATTGTCTCTAGTCATTGTTTTATTGTACTACTGTTGGTGAATTGTTGTATTTTGTTAATTTTAATATGCACTTCACTATCCAGAAAATTTTGGTTAGCAGGCAGATTAAATGTGCAAAATAAATAAATGATGTGAAGTCTATATTTTGGTTCAGTCCATAAATATGCAACAAGCAAGCAAGCAAACAAAATGGCTGTGAGAGTTTGGAGTAAGGGTTTCAGAAAGCAATTTGCATTTTCTCTGCCAAATGTCTTAGATGAAGGTATCATTTCAGTAAGAAATTTACTTCTTGGCTAGTTCTGACTTATATAACTTTCAACAACAACAACAACAACAACAACAAATAAAATATTTATTTATATCCTGCCTCTTCCGTTAGGGGATTGAGGCGGGTAACAACAGTTTATGATACATAATATAAAAACAATAAAACCCACAAAACCCTGACCCAACCCTCCCTCCCAAACTATAAAATTAACATAAAACATGATTAATGCATTTGATGTCTTTCATGTGTTTTTTTGTGGAAATACATTTATATACCCATTATAACATGAAGCAACAGAGATCACTGGAGGTGTTACATTGTCATCCCATTTGTTCTTTACTCACGCTTCATTGGGTTTTTTATTTCTACATCTGTATTAAGTATACAGATACAATGTGGTTTGAATCTTTGCTCAGGTATGGAAACCCAACCTGGGCAAGTCTTTCTCTCAATCTTAGAAGAAAGCAATGGTGGGTCTCAATAACTGTTGCCAAAAAGACCCCTACGATAGTGTTTCGTAAGTTAGAATCAGCTTGAAGGAACATAACAGGAAATTTAATTATATACTTTAGGAATATTGTTGGATAAACAACTTCTACCTGCAAGAAATGTCACTCCTATTTATTTATTTACATTATTTATACCCCGCTCTTCAGCCCTAAAAGCTCTCAGAGCAGCCTACAGATAGTTATTCAAATGGTTCCCTGCCCTCAGGCTTACAATCTATAAAGACAAGACACAAAAGGAGAAGGGAATGGTGGTGGGGAAAGGGATCAAATCCAGTGGTTCTTCTCTCCCTCTGAGGCATGGACCATGGCAGTTAGACTAGAGGGAGGTCTCTTCTTCTTCAGGGCTAGGCTGGACGGTTGTGGGATTGGGTATTGTTGTTGATTGTTGTATTATGTATTTAATGTCATTGTAATCCTCCTTGAACCCACCTGTCATGCATCAATGACACAAGCGCGGTGCCACAGCATGTGGATGCTGCACCATACTTGCATCATGATTGCAACCCCCGTGTGGATGGGAGGCCATCATGATGGCAGCACCATTATGTACTAGGGTTCAGAAGTGTGTGGTTGCTCCACTCTCCTGAAGCCTAGTTTTGGCCCTAGGGTGCCACAAAGTGCCAGCTTGTACCAGGCCTATGAGGATTTTCTCCTGCTCTATAGCTAATCTCTTCAGGCAAAGTAAGTCACTGAAAACTGCATAATAACAAATCAGACCTTCCTCATCTGGTTCAATATTGCCCACTCTGACTGCCAGCAGGGCCTTGTTTAGAGAGGATCTTCCTATCACCTTTTATTGGAACCTTTTACCAGGAGATGCCAGGAACTGAACCTGAAATATCTTTCACTGAGCAATTGTCTTACTATACCTTGTCATCAGCAAGGATGTTTTGGAGCCTGGGAGTAGCCACCAGAAAGGCACCCCTTTCCACCAAATGTGCCTATTAAGGCAGTGGAACAAAGCCTAGGCAAATTAATATAGAAGAATATGAACAGTCAGATAGCCTTAAGCAATGGTTCTCAAACATTTTTACCCTTGTGATCCCCTTTACATCTGCATGTAGTCGTTGCATGTGCCCCAGGTAAGATATTAATAATTTTTTTGTTTATTTAGTGTTTGTATTTTCATTCTCATATTCATGTATATTGATATTTTAACATTTTATAAGGAAATATCATTGTTCAAATTAGAACAGTTTTATTTAAGTAAATTTCATTTTTACCTCAACACGTGTGTAAATTTTGCATATGAAATACATTTAGGAAGAGGAGGAGGAGAGATCAAAGTCTCCATGTCTTGTGTCCCCTTTGAGCAACTCTCGTGTCCCCCAAGGATCCCACTACAACATTTGAGAACTACTGGCCTAAAGATCTCAACACCCAGGCAAGTTAATGAGAGACAACATGATCAGTTAGGCCCGGGACAGACAGGCAGGAAGCGCTGTCCTTGAGCCAATTCTAGGGTTCCAGAACATGCAGCAACTGCATGCTCCGGAACCCTAGAACGTGCCGCCGCCACCATCATGCCAGCCTCCCATCCACAAGCGGGGGGGACCATCTTGACATAAGCAACATGCAGAGTATAGACATCGCTGCACATCACTTACATCATGAGTGCGTCAATGGCGCATTCATGACGTGTGCACAGCATCCAAAAAAGAACCCAGTTTTTCTGGTTTCTTTTTGGGGCAGAGGGATGCGGGGCAGTTTGGCTGCTGCAGCATCCTTTCGCAGGAAAACTGGCCGCCACCAGCCTGGACTTTTGGGGTGGTCTGTTTCGCACCTTAGATAGCCCTAAGCCAAGCTTTGTAGTGTTTGATTACACACAACTGGTACTTTAAATTGCCCCAGAATAAGATGAGTAGCCAGTGGAACAGTTGTAATAAAATAGGATTTGTGGCTTCCTTCAGCCTTTGGCTTTCTTTTTTGGCTTTCCTATCACAATGGGGTTAATCCAGAAAGTAAGAATACATGCGACCACTGATCTTAACAGTTATAAAACAGAATCAATAAGCATGTTTTAAACATAAATTAATATTGCTAGTTTCTCACATATATCCCTTCTCATATTCAGGAACTCACATACAGTATGTTCTCACACACAAAGAACATATGTGAACCCTCTTTTTAATTAACAATCACACATGTGATGCTGCAGCTTCTCCTTTTGATCTGCAACTGACCCTTGTCTTTTCAATAGAAACTTTAAAAATTCACATAGCACTTGCTTTGCAACCATGCTATCCTATTTTTAATGTCAGGCTATAGTTCAGCTCTAACTCTGAACTTCACTCTAACCAGTAAGAGGAAGCTGGAGTTCTCACACAGTGAAGAGAGCAGAATGCCTGTCTTTGTCCCAAAGAGTTAGGTGTGAACCTTCAGATGGTGATATTTCAAGGCCGAGATGAGCCACGCTGCTTATTAAGGCACATGAAAGTTGCTGAAATGAAGGTAGTTCACAGAGAAGATTCAAAAGGAGACTGCAGGCATCTAGTGATCTATTTGCTGAATGCACTAGCTTCTCATCTCCTTAAGACTGCCATTTAAATTTGGCTGAGGTCAGGTTAGGGTCTTGGATCCTTGAAGCAAAACTTCTTTCTGCTTCAGTGTGAGCATAAGATAAAGCATAAAATGCCGCCATGAGTTTGGGAAAGAAGTTCCAGTTTTGAACTCCCCGTGGGCCACTGTCTTACTGCTAAGAAATTCTGGAAAGACAAAAATGAGAAAATGAATTGAATTGATGTGTCTCTCTTTTTTTAACCCACTGCTTGGATAAACTGAAAGCAGGTAAAATAATGTTTTTAGAAGGAGATAACTGAAATTGGTAAAGAAGAACATGTATGTGAGTTTGACAAAACAAATAGATTTGCAAAAGGACATGATGCTGGGATGGATGAGGATGCATAGCTGTTCAGGTCTCCATTTCTTAAGGTTTTAGTTTGGAAATCTCAATGAAAGGGATGCACTTATGTTTGAAATGGGGGAGTATGAGAACAATCATTCACACATTTCTACATTTATCTCTTGATCAGGGCAGACTATATATAAATTCTTTTGCTGAAGGGAAGGACAAGATAACCCCTCCCCCACCCAGAAGCAAACTGTGGCCCAGTACAGATTGGTGCCTTGCACCAACTTGGGGCCAATTTTAGGGTTCAGGAAAGTGGAGTATCCGCATGCTCCTGAGCCCTACCACTCTGTCCAGGTGCCATCATGGCTCACTCTCATCCACACAGGGGTTACTATGATGATGTATGCACGGTGCATCGTCCAAACAGTGCTGCACTGCATGTATGTCATCGGTGCACATGAGAATTCCAATGGCACCCCGGGCGCATCCCAGAAAGAACCTGATGGAGGCAGGTTCTTTTTACTCTTCGCGGTTGGTGCAGCCTCCATCCAGGGTAAAAACGGGTGGCTGCAATCCGCCCTTTCGGGACAGTCTGTCCAGCCCCTGTATTAGCAGATGAATCTTATTTCAATACTGTCAATGGGAAGGTGTTTTTTTGCATGTCTAGGTGTTTCCTAGAGATGTAGGACAGTAGAGGATGGCTCCCCCTGCTGCTATCTTCCAATGGCTTAATTCGTTCTCAAGATAGTACCAGCCCTCATGTTGATAGCATAACACCTAGGCTGGGAACTCATTACTGACATATGCTAGAGTAAGCCTTGGTTACAATGGTGTATGTACTTTGAATAACATCTGCAAAGACATATTTTGTGTCTCCTTACACAACATCATTGCCCACAGTGTACAGGAGCAGTCAGGGTGTTTCCAAACATAGCTCTGGCCAATGATCGAGTGCAAGGTTACACTTGGAGATATTTTGATTGATTTCAAAGGCAGCCATAAGTAATTTTAATAATTTTCTTCCCTACTGCAGAAAAGTCCACACAATTATCTTCCCAATGCAAGAACCCACAGAAACCCACACAGTTTTCAAAACCTATTCACAGTTCAGACTTTTTCTGTACAAAGATCGCACATGGTTGTTTTGCACGGAAACCAGCACTTCTTGCACAGCAAGCAGCTTTTTCTTGGCACAAGAACCATTTCTTTGTGCACAAAAGGTTGTTTCCTGTGCAGATTATGGTGGTTTCTGCCAAAAGTCACCATGTACAAATTTTGCTTAAAATAAGTCCCAAACTGCAAAGATTCTCATCAATGAAGGATTTTTCTCAACACAACAAACAGGTCATCAATTTATAGAATTTTTGTCATCAGGTATGGTGTTGGCCACAGGCTTAGATGCAATTATAATATGGGATTCAACAAATACATAAAGGATAACTGTCACTATCAAGGATGTCTGTTTCACTTTCTAGAATACTCATATTTTTCTCAAGAGCAAATTTAGTGCATTTAATTACAATAACCATTTATAATTTTTCCAGGTCCACAGCAAATGTGTGTACATTTTGCTGCACATTTTCAAACTACCACTCCCTCTAGGCCTGAAGACCCTCTGGAGAAACCCAGTGAGTTGGCAGCCATGCAAAGGACTATCCACTAGCAGAGTGAGTAAAGAACTCCTTTTGAGCAAGGCTCTTCTCTCGAAAAAGACTTAAGCCTAGTTGCCTGAAATAAAAACTGCAGCTGAGCCCTGACATACGTCTTCTGAACCTCACACTTGGAGAAGAGAAATAACTGGAGCAATATTGGTATATGAACTATATGTCTTGCTCATATGTTGGTGACTGTCTGATATCTCTTGCTCTATAAACCCCCTTCTGTTGAAACTCTTCTGTTAGGCCCAGCCTTGTCATTAGGTTATACTCTTCAAATTGTCCTTGCCTGGATTCTATAGCCTTGGACTAATTTGAGCCAGCCTAAAATAGGACAGACCTGTATTGGATAGCGGGGGCTCCTTTTAAATGGCAGTGAGCTAGACTTCATTTGGTTTCCTCTTACCCAATGATCCTGGAAATAACTCTTTTGAAGTCAGTATCTTTTGATGGAGAGCAAGGAAAAAAGCTCTGGATTATTTCCTGTCATTTTGATTGACAGCTTGACTGACAAAAAGGGAGGAGATGATGTTGAGGAAGCATTTATAGCCTATCTCTTAATAACGTTTTGTTTCTAGCCTAGGCAAGTATCATGCTAGATTGTACTAACTCTGCAACCCTTGAGAGCTATTATCAGATCTTACTGAGGAGCAGGGGGCAAGTGAAAATGCATTTGGACTCATCTTAGCATGGTTCATATCACAAATATGCCGCTCAATTGCACATGCACCAGTTTCATTGTCAATCCACTCAAAACAGATAGGTGCCTGCGAAAAATGTTGGCTGTCTTGCAAAGGAGAATGAAAGAGTTTGGCTCATAGGTGTACAGAACTTCACACACTCACTGGCTGTGGTAAGTTTGACAAAGACTGTATATTGCATCAGTGTGGTGATTATTTAAGATCTGAACTTTTGGTGGCCTTGTTTCAGAGCCTGGTTTATTCCATTGTGTAGTCTTGGGCAAATCACTGTACTTTAATGTAGCCTATCTCATAGGATCATTGGCAGCAACTCCATGAATGTAACCTTGAGGTTCTTAGACAAAGGATGGGATATAAAGATGGTAGATAAAATAAATAAGAAAAGTCTTTCCAAACACTGACATTCAATTCAGCATGCAAATCATCAATTATTTTCTTCTTGCATGCAAAGGCAAATAATCACAGTAGTTGGTTCTCCATGTCCATGGATTCATTATCTACAAAGGGTGCTCAACAATGGCTCCTCTTCATCCTGGAGAGAAGTGGCCAGTGAGGTGCCACAGGGTTCTGTCCTGGGCCCAGTGCTGTTCAAAGCTTTACCAATGACTTGGATGAAGGAACAGAAGGCATGCTTATCAAATTTGTAGATGATACCAAATTAGGAGGAGTAGCTAACTCCCCAGAGGACAGGCTCAAAATTCAAGAAGACCTTAAAAGAGTAGAAAGCTGGTCCAAAGCTAACAAAATGAATTTCAACACGGAGAAATGTAAGCTGCTGCACTTGGGTGGAAAAATGAAATGTATAAATATAGGGTGAGGGACACCTGGCTTAACAAGATTTATATGTGTGAAAGGGATCTAGAAGTCCTAGTAGCCCACAAGTTGAATATGGGTCAACAGTGTGATGCGGCAGCTAAAAAGGACAATGTAATGCTAGGCTGCATCAATAAAAGTATAGTGTCTAGATCAAGGGAAATAATAGTGCCACTCTATTCTGCTTTGGTCAGGCCTCACCTGGAACACTGTGTTCAGTCCTGGGCACCACAATTCAAAAAGTATGTTGACAAATTGGAGCATGTCCAGAGGAGAGCAACCAAAATAGTGAAGGGTCTGAAAATCATGCCTTATGAGGAAAGGCTTAGGGAGGTACAGTAGATATGTTTAGCCTGGAGAAGAGATGGTTAAGAGATAATATGATAGTCCTGTTTAATTATTTGAAGGGGTGTCACATTGAGAAGGGAGCAAGCTTGTTTTCTACTGCTGCAGAGACTAGGACCCTGAACAATGGATGCAAGCTACAGGGAAAGAGATTCCACCTAAACTGACAGTAAGGGCTGTTCAACAGTGAAACAGACTCACTCAGAGTATGGTGGAGTCTCCTTCCTTGGAGGTCTTTAAGCAGAGGCTGGATGGCCATCTGTCAGGGATGCTTTGGTTGTGGTTTCCTGCATGGCATAATGGGGTTGGACTGGATGGTCTTTGTGGATTCTATGATACACAGATCCAATTATTGGCAGTATGAAAATATTTTAAAAATATATAAATTCCTCAAAGCAAACCATGATTTTGCCATTTTATATAAGGCACATCATTTTACTAAACCATTGTATTTAATTGTATTTAATGGTACTTGAGTATTTCCTCACAGTAATCTCCCATGGAGGCAGCAGATCCCATCTGATCTTGGAAGCACTTAGTACTTGGATGGGAGACCCCGCCTGGGAACAACTAACTTTGAATATTAATTCCATACCTACATTCAGTAACATTTTATATCTAACAGAAGTCTCAAGGTTTTTGGAAGACTCCCCCATTATGTTCAATGGGACTTGCAACTAGGTGAGCTTGGTGCCTGCTCCTGTTCTTTTATTCAAAGTAACAAAACAAATTAGAATGTGTAACAATCATAACAGTGGTGAACTGATATTTTGCCTCTGGGGAGACTAAATAAAAGTAATGGATGTTATCCTGAACACATTTTCTGCTATAAATGGAATGTGTGAACGAGAAAGATAGTTTTACATTCTTGATCAAATCTTGGTGCTTTCCCAAGAGATTTTACAAGCAAATTGTTCAAAAATATATTTCACTGACTCCTGGATATGACTAGTAGAGTACTTTGAATTACTTGCCTTCCCATTCAAATCGATGCCAAGTCTGAGTGGATTAATACATAGAATTCAGAGTTACTTTACAGGAAAATATAAAGCAATTGTGAATTCTGGGACAGAGAATCAAGCCACATTATTGATCCTACTTACTTAGATAACCTTACTTATCTTTAGGAGTATTACCGATATATTAAATTATATAAAACTAGGATTGTCATAACGCTTCATAGTGTGATTTTTTCTCCTTCAAAATTCTCTATGAGGCATATCTTTCTTGCTAGTTTCTCTTTAGTCATAAGAAGAAGAGACGAGCCCTTTGGGAGAAGACCAAAGGACTGTTTAGTCCAGCATACTGTTTCCCACAGAGGTCAATCAGATGCCTCTAGGAAGCCCACCAGAATTTTCCTCCATGATATCAAGGAGCTCATTCTTCCTGCACTTTTAGGTATAGCCTTTATTTGCAGAATCATAGAGTTGGAAGGGCCCTCAGGGTCCTCAGGTTCAACCCCCTGCTCAGTGCAGGCTCTTCAGCTAAAGTATCCCCAGCAAGTAGCTGCCCAGCCTCTTGTGGAAAATCTTCTCAAAAGGAAACCCATCCACCTCTCGAGGCAATTTCTTCCATTGCCAAATCACTCTTACTGTCAAAAATTTCCTGCTAATGTTCAAATTTGACTCTTCTGTAACTATTAGATATGGGTCTACCTTCTGGGGCAGAAGAAAATCACTCTATGATAGCCCTTGAGATATTTAAAGAGTCCAGTCATGTCACCCCTCACTCTTCCTCTTCGCCATGCTGAACATGCCCAGTACAATTTGTTCTCCATACCTCTTATCATCCTTGTTGGATTTCTTTGAATGCACTCCACCTTGTCTATATCCTTTTGAAATGAGGTACTCTGAATACAGTATCCAGATCAGGCTTCACCAGCACAGATTATAGTGTACTATTGCTTCCCGCAACTTGAAACCTATCCTTCTGTTAATGCAGGCTAAAATAGCATTCACTTTATTTGCTGCAGTATTACACTACTGGCTGATGTTCATTTTATGATCAACAATAATCCCAGGATTGATGGCCCTTGAGGTCTCTTCAAACTCTATAAGTCTATGATTGTAAAATACTTTTTGCTGAGCCAATTATGCCAATCCCGTGCATTTGATTTTTGTGGCCTAGAAGTATAATTTTGAATTTCTCTATAAACTTTCATTTTATTATTTTCTTGCAAATTTTTAGTTTATCTAGGGCCTTCTGATTTTAGTTTCTATCTTCCAATGTGTTCGCCTCCCAGTTTTGCATCATCTGCAAGCCTGATAAGGATTCCCTCTACCCATCATCTAAGCCATCGATAAAAATGATGAAAAGTAATGGTCCTAGAATCAAACCAGGAGTCACTCCACTCGAGGTGTCATTCCAGTTTGAAATGGAGACACTGATAATGACTTTTTGAACAGTTTTCCAACCATTTATAGATCCCTCTGGTGGTGCATCCAGCTGTTCCATATTTGATCTGTTTTGTTGTTTTTGGTTAGTTTCCTTTGACTTCAACCCATAGTGACTTATGAATGGGAGACCTTCAAGTTACCCTATCCTCAGCAGCCTTGCTCCTGAGGACTCATGCCCCGATGGCATCTTATCTTATCATATTTATTTGTATCTTGCTCTTTTCCCTAAACTGGGACTCAGAGTGGCAGACAACATTAAAAGAACAGTATAATTAAATATCCAAAATGGTACATAAAAATGGAATTAAATTATAACAATATTAAAATAAATATCTTATTAAAAGAATGAAATACAATTTAAAAAGACAAAACAGTTTTAAACACTTTAAAATGATACAACATCCAAGCTGGTCCTTTAAAAACATTGTGTTTTAAAAGCTGACAAGGAGGAGGGCATTCTGGTCTCCCTTTTTGAAGATGAGGACAACATTTGCCCTCCTCCAGTCTGCTGGGACTTCTCCTGTTCTCCAGGAGTTCTCAAAGATTATTGCCAATGGCTCCGATATTATGATCAAGGTACCGCCGACAAATAGCCTCTGTTTAAAAATCTCCAAAGAAGGAGACTCTACCACATGCCAAAGGAATGTGTTCCAGTATCGAACAGCTCTTACTGTCTGCTGCTCCAGAGAACAGGACCCAGAGCAATGGATTCAAACTACAGGAAAAGATGTTCCACCTCAATATTAGGAAGGACTTCCTGACAGTAAGAGCTGTTCGATACTGGAACACATTCCTTTGGCATGTGGTAGAGTCTCCTTCTTTGGAGGTTTTTAAACAGAGGCTATTTGTCGGCTTGTTCCCTCCTCAATATGACATCCCTTCAAGTATTTAAACAGGGCTATCATATCACTAATATCCCCAACTCTCTCCTCCTAGGGCACGGTTTCCAAACCCATCACAATTTTGATCACCCAAATTAATTAATAAAAATAAGTTTTACTAATACCTTCTTCAAAATGTCATCCTCTTCTTTTAAAAATGCCCTAGCAAATAAAATAATTTTGAGATTTTTTTTATATCAAGGCATAGTTTTTAGTTCTTATTTTCTCAATAGAGGCAGTAGAGAATGTTACAAAGGTCACCATTGTTTGTATGTAGAATTTATATCTCTCTGTAAAAGTTGCCATCAAATGATATCTGTCTGGGAGGTTATAAACAACATCCACATATTACAGTAATGCTAACACCCAGGCCTAGAACTTTTCCCTTCTTTCTCTGCCCTAGTCTCTTGAAAGTCAGGTTTTGTTTGCTATTCTGTTACATAATGCACTGCAAAGCTAATGCATTATTCGCTAAATAGCATTCGGTTACTGGAAAAGTACACACAGAAAATGACCTTCTCTGGGCAGACATCCTTTGCCAGGACTAATTAAGATACTTGCTTGAAGTCAGTCTCTTACATCCTTCCTAAAGTATGTGGTTGATAACGAGATACAGAAGAGGAAAAGAAGAAGGAAAAAAAACCTTGAGGGCAAAGATACACCTTGTGCTAAGCATCCCATTAAAATGATTTCTAACATGTGCATTGGTTTTGGGCAGAGCTTTACTAAATATCGAAATGTAACAAAGAGTGGCCCACATCTCATTGGGGTCAAGATCACACTGGTCCTGTCCTCCATGCTACAGCGGACAGCTGGGTCTGCGTATTACCTATTTTAAAATCTTATCTTCCTATATTTCCTAATGTTTTAAAGCCACCTAGAGTGTGGAAAGTGTAAGAGGACCTTGAAAAGAAAAGAACTGGTAGCCAGGAAAAACCTATTGGCCATGTTTTCAGCTAACCATCCTCTTTCATGACACCATGAACATTTGTGGAATAACCTCCCATTATTGCTCACTGCAGGAACAGATTTTAATTTTCTCACTCCTAGAAAACCTTAGATATTGCTAATCTTTAAAAGAACCAAATATGTGTTGCTATGAATTTTTTTCAATAAAATATAATTTGAGCCCCTCTCTAATAATAGTGCTAACATTGTGGGGAATCCGATGAGTCTTGCAAAGGCAAGCTTGAAATATTTGGACCGTTTTGATTTTTGCAAGTGTATTTCAACAGAACCAGTGTCAAGAAAAGTCTTTGTTTAGCTGAAATTTTCCTCACTATCCAAGAATTACCCCCAAGGTACGTTCAACAGCTGTGATATCTACACTTGACTTCTCCAGGAAACAAAGAGAAAAATAAAGTAATGAACTTCATTTATAGATAATTGGAAAATGTTGAGAAAGCGTGCTTTCTGAAATATTCCATTAGGAATTGACGCACGTGAGGTGGGATGGCCATCCTTATTTGTTTATTTATTAGTTCAATGATTTAAAGCATTCATTTATCACATTTCAGTTCCCCAGGTTGATGTAAAACAGATAGAAATATTTAAATCATTAAATATAATCAGATAAAAACATGTTAAAAGCAAACTAAATCAGTTTGAGAAAAACAATAATATTAAAAATGCACACATTTAAAACAGCCATTGAAGCAAGCCTAAGTTTAAGGAGAAATGGCTGTGTCTTAGCTGCCTTTCTGAAGCTCAAAAAGTATGGAGCCAAGCTTGGGAAAATCAAGGTGCCATGACAGAGAATCAAGGTGCCATTATAGAGAAAGCCTTGTCACAGGCCTCTCAATAGGCTAAGTTTAATCTTTTCTTGAGTTAAAGAAACTGGTTCATTTGGCACATGTTACTACTACTTTACTCATTTTATTTTAGAATAATACTTGCATTTATCCCATCAATGGTGGTAGGATTCCACCACCTTTCAATGACAGTGGGATTCCATGGTCCTGGGAGGCAAGAGGCTTATGCTTCTGGTAAGGTCTCCATGTCAGGCAGGCTTTTTTTGAGGAGTCAGACTTAGCGTTGGGACAAACCATTTTTTTTTTTTTGTTCTCATCCATTGAGAACTAGATGTGATTTTTTAAAAAAATATTCTTTTCAAAAGTCCCACTTTCAAAAAGTTATTTTTTCTCTCCCTGTCGAGAAGTATTTTTCACAGATTTCTCAAATGAAAATAAAAGATAAGGGAGGCGAGCATTATCTGGCATTTCAAAGTTAATTAGCATGTCAAAAGGAAGTTTGGCAGAGGTTTAAAGAACATTCCTCTGATAGAAAAACCCAATATGAATTGTAGCTTTGCTTATGCCATCGAATTAAAAACCAAAATTATTACTCATTGACTGAGAAGTGTTCATAATTTCTGGTCTTTAAAAAGCTTTCAAAATCTTCAAATAATAGATATTTCTTCTTACAAATATTCTTTACATCACTAAATGTGCCCAACCGCTACCAGGCAGCAGCAATAATGGGAGGTGATATTGGTGGAAGATCTCTCAGAGACTACAGCAGTGGCATCATAGCTAACATTTTTTTAGTATTGCACAGAAGGAGGAAAAGTAAATGCCTTTAGAATGTATTTTACCATGAAAAATCCATAATGAAACAATCCAAAATGAAACAAAAGAGAGTGCCAGAAAATGAAACTCCATGGTTGAATGGCACATGACAAGCTAGTGGCACAGAGCAGAGTATAACTAGGAGTAGCTCATGATGCAACTGGAGTCAAGCTGAAAGGATGTTCAGCTGCTGACATGCTCAGAGAGGAAAGGAAAGTCAAGATTTGAACATTACATATTATAGGTACATGGAACATGGGAAGCATGAATCAGGGGAAGCTAGAAATCATAAAGAAAGAAATAGAACGTATAAACATTGGAATATTTGAGGTGAGGGAGCTAAAGTGAACAGGAATGGACCATTCTGAGTCAATTACAAAGACAATTTTGATACAATTACAAAGTGTTTTACTCAGGAATTGAAAAATCAAGAAGAAATAGGGTGGCATTAAGTGTAAGGAGAGATGTAACATAAATAGACAAAGGATATAATGCAAAGTCTGACATAATAATATCAATAGGGTATCTGGGAAAACACACCAATATAACCATAACCCAAGTTTATGCTTCATTTACAGAAGCAAAAGAAAAAATTGAAAGATTCTGCACTGGAGTTTGGGAGGAAATTGATCACACAAAAACAGGACTTCATGTTAACAACAGATAATTGGAATGCAAAAGCAGGAAACAGTGCAGAACTGAAGATGGGAAGAAACTTTGACCTAAGATCAAGAAATGAAGCACAAGAGCAATTGACTGAATTTTGTAAAGTCAACAGTTTGTTAATCACAAACACATTCTTCAAGCAACCAAAGAAGTGACTGTACACATAGACATCACCTGATAGCCAATATAGAAATCAGACTACATAATTGGAAGCAAAAGAGGGACAAGTATCATTCTTCCCCGGAAAAGAATGTGGCACAGGCCATGAACTGTTAATATCAAAAATTAGAGTAAAGCTAAAGAACACTAAACCATGTCAAAATCCAACTTGAAGAACAGCCCTGAAGAAATTAAACAATGGATTTGCATGATTAGGCCTAATTGATTGAGAGCCAGATGGACTCTGGATTGAAGCCAGGGGCATTGTCAGGGTGGAATGCAAAAAGACACTATCTGCATCTAGAAAGAAAGAGAAGCCTCGATAGAAGACAGATGAAACTCTTCAAGTAGTTAAGGACAGATGAAAGGTGAAAGCAAAAGGTGACAGAAATAGAATCAGGACACTGAATGCAACTGTTCAATGCCAGTTTTCTTCCCCGGGATTAATTTAGATTTCCACTTTTGTGTGTATGCCATTTGTGCTGTTGTGTTCATAATCTAGATATATGTAGATAATCTAGAACTGGTGAAAAGTGGACAGTGAAGAAATCAGATGGGAAGAAACAGAACTCATTTGAAATTTGAAGAGTTCTACAGATACTGTGAACTGCTTAAAAGACCACTATAAAGGTCCTAGAGCAAATCAAAACAGCAAGAAAAGATGACCACATTCCAGATGGATAGATATAACCAAGGAAGCCACATCCCTGAGCCTGCAAGACCTAAACAGTGCTGCTGATGATAGGGTGACTTGGAGATCTCTCATTCATAGTCACCTTAAGGCAAAGTCAGGTTGACAGCAGCAAACAACAACAAACTTGAATTTTGGAAGAACTACAGAGCCTCAAAATGTTTGGCAATACTAGGTAGGCAGCAGATGCTTCAAATGTATAAACATTGATAATGTTAATCTGCTTTCTAATGGACAGAATGCTCCTTTCTATACTTCACATCATGAATTCCCTATATAATTTCATAAAGACATATACATTCATTCATCAATGTATAGGCACAAACAATCCATATTTTATTTCATGTACAAGTGATGAATGACTTTAGCATGCAATTAAAATATGGATTGCTTGAGCTTACAGTTGCATATATAAATTCTCTTTCAGCTACATCCAAGTCAATCTTCCCTTTCTCATGTTTCATTCCTATTTGCTGGTGAGATAATATGGAGGCATTTGATTGATATTTAGGTGTGAAGTGAAATACAAATCAGCACTCCTTGCTGACTGGTGACTGCATTCCCATCCGCCCCCAGACATTTTTTGCAAACAATACATGGCCCCAAGCCATTGCAAATTTGGCAGACCTTTTACTGTTTCTGACATTCTGTATTCAGACAATAATTTCCATTATTGTGATCGAGTAGATCAAGGAACCAACTCTTAATTCACCCCTACCACCAAGGAACATGATCTCACCTCAGAACCCCTGGTTACAGGACTAGGTTCCAGAAACAGAGCTTCTTTTTGTGAACATGCCCATACTGTAGAATTCTCTGCTGAGTGCATATGTGCATATGTACATTTATCACCAAAATTCTGCCTAAATGTGAAACTGAATGAATTGGGAGGGGGAGGTCTCTTTGTATAAAATAGTTGAGAAATATTTGACATCCTGAAGGACAAAGTAGAAGAATGTTTGACAAGGATTTTGTTGTCGCATGAACAAGAACTTTAACAGCAATATCAAATTACTGATTTCTCCAATATACAATTAATCAAATAATACACACCTCCAGCATTGTTGACTAAGGATCCTCATAAGATGGAAAAAAATATGAAAATGGAAGCACAGTGACACTTATGTCTTTTGAAGCTCCATCCTTTGACATACAGGCAGAAAGCTGAGCCTTTCAAGGCTGCGGATGATGTGGGGGTTAATTGCCAGATCACAATTAAATCCTCTAATTACAATAGGAGTGACTAAAACAAACAAAACAACCACTTTGTCATCTTTTAATCTCCTCTTCTGTTTAATTGTATATGTACTCTATATATTTTAATACATTAATAATAGCACATTTATTTATTAATTAATTTATCTATATAAATAAAAATGTAAATGTCCGTTTGTTCAAAATCTTAAATCTCCGAAAGTTCTTCACCGATTGCTTTGAGATTTTGGCACAACGTTCCATTCAAATACACACATGTTTCTCCTGACACTGGCATTCCCTCACACTGTAAATGAACAATAAAACTGCTTGACCTACCCAATGCCACCAAACAGGGGTGACTGGTGTATCCCACCCTCACATTGAACCAGAATTCAGAATGTCCCAAGTTCAGAGGCCATGGCAATAAGTATCTGATATCAAGCACTCCAGGATAAGAAGTCGTAAATTAGAACAAAATTTGAGAGGTAGCACAGACAATAAACAATGGAAGGGTCATAAATCAAGTACTCACAGTAGCTTGGTAAGGTTGAGAGGTGAACTGAAAGTTTCCTTCCATTAATACAACTGAAGGAAAGTCCCATTTTATAAAGCCAGCCATCTATGGGAGTGGCACCCATAGTTCAAAGTGTATTTCACGCTGTGTAACCTTTCACTCAGTCTGCAGGGAAGCCTTAGTGTCAGAAGCTGAAGACTTTACTATCCCACAGCCTTGGAAGTCTTTCATCCAACTCTTTTTCCTGCTGTGAATCCTATGGATCTGGAGGAGGACCCAGTTGACTATCAGGCATCGGATCCAGCTGTGGTACATTTGCTTTGTCTTCCGAGGAAGATGAACTCTCAGTGGGGGTGGCATGACATCATGGTTCCCAATTCTGTGAAGCAGTAAATTGGCTCCTGACTTTAGTACACACTTTAAAAGAGATAGTCAATGTGCTGAATCTATTTTGGAGAAAATGCTCAGCAGTATAAATGACCTCCAATTCAAAGCCAGAGACGATTCACCTTTCCATTGATGTGGACACCACCAGCCACCACTATCACCAAGTAATCCCATTAGCAATACTATCCAGTCACCTAAGGAAGCCCGAAAGATCCATTAATAAGATTGGCAGAATAATTTGAAAAGTTCCCACATATCCCCATGTTATAAAAAAAATTGACAAAAATATAGAGGATTCTTAGTTGAGTACAATTATCTCAGGAATTTCTAGAAATGTCAAAAAACTTTCCACATTTCTCAAGCCAGTCCACAGTATATGAGGCATTTTTCCAACCGATGCTATTTGTTTTTCAAGATTCATGTTGTGAATTGATTTTATCTTCAGTTTAATAAAAAAAATACAGTATATTATCATCAGATTTTTAATTATGATGATGGTTTTTTAAATTATGACTTTTACACTACAGGCACAATGCAGTCATTTATAGCAGTGGGAAGTGTACATAAACTCCAAGTCTAACCCAGGAACCATTGCATTTTCCAGCATACAGAATTAGTTTATTCAAACATAACTGGCACAGTTTTCTCTGGTTTAGAAACACTAAATTGGAGACAATTTTTAAAAGAGGAATATACTCTAAATTCTGCTGTTTTCTCCTTAAAGATTCGTAAGTGGTGAGACTTTTTGCATAAGAACATTTCTTGAAGATGGCTTCAGTCAGCAAATCCCCAGAGATCATATATACTTTTCAATAAAATTTCTTCTTCTGCTATTATGGCTTATTTTTCTGGAAAGAAATGCTAACGTGAGGAAACAAACAGGCTCCCTCCCTCCAAGAAGTGAGGAAAGACAGCCACTATTATATTTGCCACAGGTTAAGGAGTGTAGGGTGTTGTTTTCTTCCTGCAACCTGCTGATTACTTTGCTGACCTCTGTTCGTAGAAGATTAGCTTTGCTGCTCATCCATAGGTCACCAGAAAGCTCCTTCTGGTGCGCTGTGCTGGTCAAGGCTCTGGCAGTAAGAGGCTGAATTGAAAATGATGCTTGCTTTGTTGTTTATTTGGAAAGTCCCCAAAAACTCAGTAGACGGACACCTGAAGGGGCAAGGTGGATACGTAATTGCTTGGGCCTGTTGTGTTTGCACATAATCATAACTTATTTTCTTTCTTTTTGGACATTCTTGGTACATGATAAGAATCAACATGTCTTCTTTCTCAAATGTTTAAAGCAATACGTATTAAACTCATTGGAAGATTTCAGCATTCTCTCTTCCCCTCCTCAGATAGATAGGATTTTCCTGCATGCAAACTCTGCTGTCTCTCTTGGTTCAAACATCACATTTGCTCCTACTAATAAATACCTTTGAAAGTTAGTAAACAAATCATGTGATTCAGGTTTCATTTTAGGAAATTTTCTCACATAGAGAGATTCTCCCTTGCTTCTGCTGGTCCTCCATCTTTTTCCACCTAACATTTCCCAATGCTCCATGAAGCCTCCCTTTAAAGAAGTGTTGTAATAAATATTTTTTCTTCCTCTACCTCAACTATTTATTAACTAGTTTAGGGTGTAGCATCTATGCATACATAGATTCAAAGCATTTGTAAATGTTGTTGTTATTCTTATGTGCCTTTAGGTCATTTCTGATTTATGGCAACCCCAAGGTGAACCTATTATGAGATTTTCTTGGCAGGATTTGCTCAGAGAGGGTTTACTTTTGCCTTTATTTGAGGCTGAGAGCATGTGACTTGTCCAAAGTCACCAGTGGGTTTTCATGGCCAGTGACTATACATTGATATAAACCATATACAGATTGGGGGGGGGTATATATTACAAAAGAGAACTTTCCTCTGTAAAACTGCTTATAAGCTTATGCACTTTACGTACATATGCTCTATATATACTATAAAAGGAAAGTACAGCTCACAGGCTGTATGTGTGCATCTCCAGGACATTCTTTTCAGCCCCCATATACCACCACCATTGGGGACATTTGCATATAATAGAAGGCCTTCTTTTAAGCATGAAAATTTCTATCTTTCAACAAGAATGAATATTTTGAAAAGATACAAAAAAACTTCTGTTGGATAGGATTATGACAATATTTGCATATTTCTGATGCTTTTTAACATTTTGGGAACCTTTTTTTTGAAAAATTCATCACAAATCTGGACATGCAACATACACAAAAAACAATGGTCGAGATCCTAAATTAGATGGTATAGCTATGGAGGCATAGCTACATATTTGTAACTACAGGCATATCTGCACTGTAGAAATAATGCCGTTTGACACCACTTTACCTGCCATGGCTCCATCCTACAGAACCCTGGGATTTGCAGTTTTGCCAGGGCACCAGTACTTTTTCACAGAGAAGGCTAAGACCCCTGTACAAGTACAATCCCATGATTCCACAGGATGGAGTTACAGCACTTAAAGTGGTGTCAAATTATACTATTTTTTCATATTTTAGTCACACTTAACATCTCCCAATGCTCCATGAAGTCTCCCTTTAAAGAAGTGTATCCCCCCCAACAATATGGCCAGTTCTGCATTAAGTGAGGGGATGAAGAGATATATAGTCGGCTGTTTTTCTGTAGCTACTGGGAAAGAGCTGTTTGCATCCCCACTCATGTCTCCACACACCTTTACAAATGCACCTGAATCCTGTTACTTAGTCCCACTAACTTACTTATTGACTGGTGAGCCAACATGTAGGTGAACCCATTGATTCAGTCTGTCTACTATAGTTGGGACTAACAACACAATTCAAATCATGCTATCTCACTCTTAAAGTGCTGTAATGTCTCATTTGTTTTTACCTTAGCCTAATTAGAAGCTAAAATCATTCCTTTCACTCTGCAAATTTACCACTGCCAATAATTTCCTCTGCTACTATCAATTCCCTTTGTGACTTTGGGGTGCAGGGGGAAGGATAAACTCTGTATTTGCTTTGTCCACTCTACAAGCTCATCTGTTTTGAACAATTTCTCAAAGATTATTGTTCTGGGATTTTCTGTACTAAGGTACAGTCAAAACAAAAACTTTTCCTTCCTTTCTCTTCCTTCCTTCCTTCCTTCCTTCCTTCCTTCCTTCCTATCATCCATAGCTTCCCTTTCCTTCATTTTATTCACAGACTTGTAAATTTACAGATTACAAACTAAGAAAATGTCTTTTCCCCTCTTCTTTTCACTTTGAAACCCTCCCCACAACGTTAAATTTATTCAAACTTAATTTCTTAATTTATGCTCAAATAAATGCTGCAGATACAATCTTTCAAAACAATCACATATTTTTAAAGGTCAAGGAAATCCATATGTTGTTCATCAAAACCCAAATCCATATTTTTAATAAGGGAGGTGGCAGGAGGTCAGGTAAGAATTAAAAGGAAAGACTAAGGAGAACCTGCTGATGTGGATTTCATCAAAAATAGAGGAACTTATCAAAGAGAATGAAAAAGCCAAGTCCAATACTGTCAATCCTTTGGTCAAAATAGATAGCCATAAGGGAAGTGAGAAACCCAGGGAGTGTTTTGATACCAAATTACTGGCTGAGTGAAAGATTCATTCGATTATTTTTCTCTGAAAAATTAATGGTGTCAGTATGAAGTCAAGAGATGTCTCTTCAAAAGTAGATCTCACAATCTCTTAGTTGTTCTCATGAAGGCTCAGTTTTAAATGGAATGCAAAATGAATTCCACCATGAGCAAACCATTTCTTGATGTGACTCAATTCCCAACTATATGCAGAAGAACTAATCTTCAGCCACCCTAAAAATCAAGTTACTGGAGCAAGCAATTTTCATAAGATGTAAGACCAAGGATTATTAACTAGCAGGAATTCTCATATTTTTAATAGTAAGCTCTTCCATGCTGTTAAGAGCTGTTGGACTACAGGACCCATAGCTGTTTACTTAAGCAAAATATGAGGAATTTGAGGTAGCAGACCATCAGTAATCACAAGATTCCTGCTTCTTCTGAATCTCTTGCCTCAGCAGCTCTTTGTTAGCGCTGGCTGTGAATAAAGGCTGAGGGATAACAGAGAGAGGAGAGAGGGCCAAGACTCAAATGGGGAGCTGTTTAAAGATCCTTGGCTACAGAAGAAGGGTGGGCATTTCTTTTAGGAACTTTGTAAACAGTATTAACCTATTGCCCCATATATAAGTCTACCCATGATTTTGGAGTCCATTTTGGGGCATAAAATCCTCAACCTATAGTCGAATATATATGGTTGTGTCCTCTAAACCAGAGGGGTAACACATTAGGGGATGCAGGATAGGCTAAATGGCATACAGAACTCTGCTCCTCAAAAAAGGCTAAAGTCCAGGATACTGAGGAGGGAATGGAGGTCTGCCATTCTGGCCTCAGCATCTGAGATAGTTACCCCAGTTTACCAAATGGTAAAGCTGTCGCTGGGCATAGGACTTTCTTAAGTCAAAGTTATGAGACTAATAGTACCATACAGTCCCACAATCCATGTTCTAAGGTGGTTGTTTAGTTCTCTCCTCCCATTCCCTTCATTATTACAACCCATATTTGTAAACTGTATTGGGCTCATCTTACAGTTGTGGTTGGATTGGTTTTTTGTTCTCCTTTTTCAACCATCTATAGGAAAAAGAAACCTGGTGCTGATGCTTAGGTGAACCTGATTTTCCTTTTGCTGTCAATGCTCTCTTTGCTGAAGGCAAGCCATATGTTGTCACCCGCATTGGTATTTAACAGGCCTGTCTTAGTGATGGAGTACTGAATTCTGGAAGACTGCAGGAGAGTTACAAATTATGAAACTGGGCTTTTATAAAGGAACCATTTGAAGATTGAGAAAAAGAAAATGCTACCTCTTTGCTAATTCCATTCTCACCTGGAGCAACCACATCAAAAGAGATATGTTGCCAAACTGGCATTTTTGTATGATTAATACAACTCTTCTCCAGACCTAAATTATCAGGTTAAGAGTTAATCCACCTTCTGATTCAAGCCCTCTTTGGCATGTGCACCACAAAAGTTTGAAAGCAGCTTAAATAATAACAGACACTATTAACAGTTTAAGAATAGTGAAAATTGAGGGAAATGAGCTAACTCATTAGTTCATTAGCATGACAGAAGATCAATAATTAAAACAAATTCTTTTTAAAAAAATCCTTGAAGCTAATGGTGGCTGCCATGTCAGTTTTTCTGAATGTTTTTGATTAAAAATTGTGGTCACCTTTCCTCCTATATATGGGTGTGTGTGCACGCACGCACACACACAGACACAGAGAGACATGCACACAAATTGTGACATCATTTTCCTACCACCATGTAGGTCTCACTTACACAACTTCCCATACCCCTTGCCATAACACATTCTTGGAAATCTGACATTGTTCTGATGCCCACACAAGGAAGCTTTAAGTGCTCCAGTATATTTTGCATTCTTCTTCTTCTTATTATTATTATTATTATTATTATTATTATTATTATTATTATTATTATT
>NC_056528.1:39981467-40056122 GCF_019175285.1 Sceloporus undulatus | reverse complement strand
TCTTAACCACCTCTCCTCATGGCTCAAGGCAGGTTTTGCTGCCTTTGATATTTGATATAGCCTTGCTTTGACTAGCTTTGACACTTTATTTTTGTGGTAACACTTCTGTTGACCTTTATTTGCTGCTTTGGAAATTAGCCTTTTTTGTTTCAGACCATTCTTTGCTTCTGACCCACCTGGATTAACATGCAGTTACAAGCTGGACCAAGGTGTTTGCTGCCTGAGACATCTGAGAGAAGCAAATCGGATTTGAGTAAAAAAAGATGACAAGACAGCTTTCTCCATTATGTAGTAGTGTGGATGACAAGACAGCTTTCTCTATTACGTGTGGACGGCAGCTATACGGTGCAGAGTAGGTCAAGTGGCACACATGTTGGTCCCTCCACTTGCTGCCACATCCACTTCTGCTAGACTTAACCAGCTGAGGATCATCATCTAAGTCTGCCTAATAGCAGGTCCAGTCCTACTGAGCTTCTCCACATTCCAGGACATTTATAGCAAGGACTTTAGCTCTTGTCAGTGGCTACAAGACACTAAATGATATAGCTTTCCAAACAAACACAGCAAATCCATAGTAGATAAATGTATCATAGTAGATGAATGTAACAATACTAGTTTGCCTCTGACTCTCATGTGAGCCAGTATGCTGTAGTGGAAAACTGGAGTTTGGGAAATTGACTTTTGAATCCCCACTGAACTACAAAACTCACTGTGTGGTCCTTTGACAGTAAATCCTTTTCAGCCTCACGTCTTTTCAGAGTTATGAGAAGGAAGGTGGAACAGAAATGCAACTATGATGACGCATATGGGACAAACTACAGACAATCTAGACTGTATTTTGCTAATTAAAATGACTCCACAGCTTGGTAAGAAAGTAGACAGTTTTTTGGGAAATGCTTGCCATGTACTAGACCTTCAGTTTAGTCCAGCATTTGTATGCACACATTTGCAGGTTGGCATTTCATTTCCCCCTTCTCTACCAGCTTCACTTTATAGAGGTGTAGGTGGGAAATCAGAATGAAGGGAAAACTAAGTCTAGTTGATTAAGCAAATATGTGAACATGTATATATGTTGCAGGAGGAGGAGATACCACAAACACGTGCATACTGTAGAAACACCCCCTTACACCAGTGTGACCCTACACCAATGTGGCTATGTAATACAAATCTCATTTGGATTTCCGAATTGATTTCAGCTTGGAGTAAAACAGATGCATATTTCAGTAAAGAGAACATACTGGGGCAGGGATCCTACACAAAGTTATACACTTGTATAGCACTGTCTACCTTCTCTGAATCATCAAATTAATCTACATTGGCTGGTTTAATGTGCAAGTTGCCAAAAGGGAGTCAGTCAGACAGTTAAACAATCGTGCTTCGACTTTATAAAGGCAATGTCTGTGAATAGCTGATGCACATACAAAGCTGAATGTGTGTATCCGGTGTCCACTAGCCACAATGTTTACATTTGAAAGGAAGAACCTTTCTATCTGGTGCAACTGGATGGAGGAACCACATATGAATGTGATTTAAATACAACCAGTGCATGTACATAAGAATCAATCAGTTACTTTCTATTACTTGCTCTTGTTCCAGGCCCTCCAAATGTACTCTTAAACTTTTAGCATGGATGGTGATGTGAGGAACCGACTACAACTGCTGATGTTGTAGCCTATTCTTCAAGACCGCTGCATTATTATGGCCGAGGTCTTGAAGAATAGGCTAATTTATCAAACAATATCATTTCATTTCCCTGGTCTATGCTTCACCCAAGATAAATGCTATTTAATAAGGACTGCTGCCAGAAATTGTTAACAGCTTTGTTTGGATGTAGCCAGATATCTGTGACCTCATCAATTCACCCTGCCTTGTTATCAAAATGAAAAAGGAATCCTTGTTCCTTAAGTCTTTCCCTGAACTGATACCATGACTGAAAAATGCTGGGAAGACTTAAGCGTGGAATGAAAAGTGGACAGGGAAATTCCAAAACAATGAGATCTTTGGGCATTGCTAACTGGTGAAAGGAAGGAGCTATGACAGTCTGAATGTATTCCAGACTCATGAATCTCTTAAATCACTCAGCAACTGTACATTTCAGTGCCTCTGCCAATCACTTGGCAGGGGAAAGTTTCAGTTGCAAAAGGATATTTTCTCCATATTTTTCAACAGCAACTGTAGTGAAATGACATGTTTCTTTTTGCCATTCTTAGAATTTCAGCATGTACTCAATACAAAATTCTGAAATCCATGTTTTGTAAGAGCAACAGAACTAGCAAAAATGTGGGAGAACAGAAAACAAAAAGAAAAATGTTATAGCTAGTGCTTTGCTTTTTCATATTTCCCCCAAAGGATAATATTTCAGTGAAATTTTCATGAGAAAGAAAGAAAAAACATACAGCACTCTCAGCCACCTTCTAATGATAAGAGAAGCTCAAAAACACCATGAAAAAAAATCCTACAGTACTTTGAAAATGAAACAGAAAAATGCAAGCCTTTGTCAGTGGAGAAAAAACCCATTTGGAAACTGAAGGACAGATTTCATCACAATGCTAACTTGAATTTTGTTTCCTCATTGTCTTTAGTGTAGCTTTAGCTAAAAATTATGCAGCTTCAAAATGTAGTTCAGTTCAATAGGCTCAAGAGCTTTCAATTGAAAAACTGAACATGCTCCTAACATTTATGGCCCATACTTCAGTCTGATGCATGGATTTCTTCAATATGTATCTGATCCCTTTATGTTTATAAAGCATAGTGCTATTATTGGTGGGTGCTTTCATGTCATTTTTGAATTATAATGACATGAGTGTGAACCTATGACAGGATTTTCTTGCCAAGATTTGTTCAGAAGGGGGTTTATCTTTGCCTTCCTCTGAAGCTGAGGGAGTATGGTTTACCTAAGAACAACAAGTGGATTTCCATGGCCTATCAGAGATTCAAACCCTGGTCTTCAGAGTTATAATCCAATGCTCAGACTAATACACCATGCCAACTAGTCCACTGCTCATTCATTTCCTATTCAAGTTTATATGATAAACTGATTTCCAGAAAAGGGAATATTCACATGCCCCTTGGAATAGAGTTGGTATGAGTGGGACAAATATGCTAAGTTAAGTGCTTAAGTGTTGGACTAGGACTCTGGAGACCAAGATCAAATTCCTGCTTGACTGTGGAAACCCATTTGGTGACCTTGGGGGGTCACTCTCTCAGCCTCAGAGGATTGCAATGGCAAACCTAATTTGAATACATTTGCCAAGAAAGCCTCATGATAGGTTTGCCTTAGGGTCTCCACAAATCAAAAATGACTCGAAGGCACATAACAACAACAACAAATGCTACAAGGAGCCCAGGTGGTTACAGTAAGTGCTGGCACTGCACCTTCTCACAGCCAGAAGGTTGTGAGTTTGATCCTGGCATGCTCCAGGGTTGACTCAGCCTTGCAACCTTCTGTAGGTCACTAAAATGAGTACCCAGCTTGTTGGGGGCAATTAGCTTACACATTGTAAACTGCTTAGGGAGTGTTTAAGTGCACTGATAAGTGCTATAGAAATGTACTTGATATTGCTATTGCTACTGTTAGAATTAAGAGATCTTTCCAAAACCCCAGACTGTAAGTTCAGTCATGGACAGGTGGTCTGGTATCAGGCACAACACAAACACCTGAGGAATTTAGATTGGAAAAATGGAACATCTAGGAAAAGGGTATGCAACATGTGGCTCTCCAGATATAGCTGGGCTAGAGGTCCCACCATTCATAACTATCGGCTTTGACAAGGTCTTTCGGTAGTGTAACTATGAAGTATAGGGAATTTATAATTAGCTCAATTTATGGCTGAGTTACAAGCAGCCAGGATACTGTCTCAAAATTTATGGAAGTGGGGAGGCAAAGAATTGCAGAAGCAGCTTTCCTCCATTAATTATATTTTATTAAAAAAATTGAACACACATACACACTGGATTCACACACTCTCACACAAGCACAGAAGAAACTAACACCTAACAAAGGTGTTAGGATGGAATAGATATGAGGCTTCACTAACGATGACATTTACCAACAGAGAAGTTGATCCAGTAGATGTGGTTTCATAGTTGAAGTGTGGGACCTGGCCGTTCCTTAAGCTCTCAGAGTGGCAATGATGAGATGGATCTAGTGGGGTTCAGAATGACAGAGTGCCCACCTGCAAACCAACTAGTCTGCTGAGCAAAGGACATTTGGGGTTTTTATAGAGTGAATCCCACCTGGGGCAAAGAACGAGGGGTCCCATGGCCAATGTCCAAATTGTATGAGGTAATCACCCAAGATGGAGGCTTCTGAGGTGAGAATTAAATGTAAATGAACAAATTCCTCCTATAGGTAATCCACAGAAGTGAGAGACAGGAACAAACGTCACACCTGGAAATTGGTGTACAGTTCCTTAATAGGATTTCCTCGATTTTCTGAGATGTAATGTGGAATAAATCAGCCCTTTTGCAACTCTTCAACTATTGATGTGATCCTTCTGCTTGGAAATTATGGTGGCTACGTTCAGGATCATAGAGGGATGAACCTCACTATAATTTTGATATTAAAATGGAAGGCCTTAGCCCTTGTAATAGTAGTTGCAGTCCAAGAGCAACTTCGTCAGCATAGCCTATACATAAAGAGGCCACTGTCAGTAAGCACACTCTTCTGTGGCCCTTGATATAGGAAAAGACTAAGCATCCCTCATCCTGAGCATTGCTCTTTTATTCCAAATTGGAATCCCTCACACCAAAGCTGCTTTAAAGAATGAATAAATACTGTGAGACTCACCCATGGAAATCTTGTGTAGTGTAGCTGTTTGGGCCTTCCTTGCTTGGTTCCTAGGTTCTGCCATTCCTCAAATAAAATAGGGATCACATTCTCACATTCAGACATTATTTTAAGTTACTTTTGTTTGAAAATAGTTTTTGCTATTCTCTTGTCCACTATAAATAAAGTGGCTTTGTCAGAGCAAGATTTTGAACTTTCTTTTCCTGCCTGCTTGCTTCCTCTGTTGGCCACTTATCCCCAAGCATTATAGGCAAATGATATCACCTGGTTCAGCCAGAGTTACTCAAATCACTGTCCTTTGTTTTATTGGAAGAACTAACCCAGATCTGATCCCCTTTTATTTCTGGCCTTTGCCGTGTGCTTTCTCTCTTGTTGTGGAGATGGACATGCTGAAGCATGTCTGCTACTATCGTTGCTCTTCTAGGATAGCTCAGGAAGGATCAGGCTGCTCTATCTAAAGACTGGATTTCTTTAATAAATATTCCTCCTTTTGAGGATCTAAAACCTATTTTCTTCCTCCACTTGGTTCTTGAAAATTCATTATCCTAAGATGGGCACTTCTGCTGTTGCTAGAGAAAAGGCTCTAACAGGCCTTTCTTTCCAATAAGAAAATCTCTGCATCCAGCCCATCAAACAATTTTGTATTAATGGAAGGAACCCTCTCCCAGTGCTTCCTTGTGCCTTGTCCCCAAAGCTTTGAATAACTCTTCTTCCCTTTGTGTGGTGTTTCTACTTCAGGACATTATTAGCAAACATACCATTATCAAAATGAATAATAGAAGCACAGTTTACCTCCATTCTCTGACTTTACAATGAAAATTGTGATAAAGTGGGAATGAAAATTGAAATGCAGTTTACTAACAAGAGACAATTTAATGTAATTTCTACCTATTAAGTACATGAAGGTGTCACTTCTTTTGTCTGCTGTTTGAAAAGGATTTGCGTGAAACAATGCAAAACTCCTTTTTCAGTTGAGATTGGGACTATCAAAAATTATTTGTTTGGAAATATATGGATCTTTTTAAAAGGAAATAAATGAAGAGCATGATGGTGTTCACTGCTTATCTCGGTTCATATATTTGATTTTTTTTTAATGACCATTTCGTGAGAACACGCTTATGAAACAACTACACTTTCTAAACAAAAATAACATAACTTACTTGTAGTCAATATAATATAGACTATTTGACATACCTATTAAAAAGAGCCCTGGTGGCACAGTGGTTAAATGCCTGTATTGCAGCCACTCACACATACACAATAAGACTGTGAGTTCAATACCAGCCAAGGACTCAGGGTTGACTGAGCCTGGCATCCTTCTAAGGTCACTAAAATGTTAGGGGAAATTAGTTTACACATTGTAAACTGCTTAGGGAGTGCTTTCTATACCACTGATTAACGGTATAGAAATGTACTTGCTACTTGCTATTGCTATAAAATATTAATGGAGTAGCACAGAGCTTGAAAGCGTAACATAATTTTGAAAGAAACCGCTAGTAAAGGTGGAAAGAATATTGGAATTTTTTTTAAAAAATGCCAAAAAACCCCATATTTTTAAAGTGTTAAGATTCTTCACAAGAAGAATCTTGGACTGATGAGAGGTGTTTTTTTTGTTTTTGTTTTTGTTTTTTGGTGTGGGGGCTGTTTATTTTTTTACCGTTTGAGACTTATTGTGCACAAAATTCACATACAGGGCTTGCCTACTCCCTACATGGGTCAAATAAAATCCTCTCACCTCGTGGTTGCTGCAAGCAGTCCAGATGACATACGGGAGGATTTGGGCTGAAACTTCAGGACCATAGGGCTTTAATAGCAAGGAAGAAAGTGCTAGTTTACTCCAGATTTTTGTGGAAAATCTGGATACTTGTGTGGGTGTGTAGTGCAATCCATAGTGACCTTGGTGTGGGGCTGGAAGCGCAGGAAGAGCGTTTAGTGCAGGACTGGTTAGGTCTGGTAAGCCTGGTGTGTTTTTCTACTTCAGTGCATGTTCAGCCATGAGAGCAGTGATGAGGTATTAGATTGGAGTACAGCCTCTTTCTTCCCCTTGCGCACCTGAGTGTTACATTTGTCCTCTTCCTTCCCTGCTCATCCCCCCTCCTCATACATAAGCAAGAAAGTGAATGATGGGGAAGAGTGGATTTATGTGTTCCAGTCACTGAAGTCAAAACAAAGACGACACAACACTATCCAGTAGGGGGAGGATGGAGAAGGGAAAAAGTACAACCATTAAAATTAACATGACCGGGGGGGGGGGTGTAGGGGAATTGGTAGGAAATAGCCAAGTCTAGCCCTTCACAGATGATCTCATGGCTGGACATTTTCAAAAATACAGTGGGTCCTTGGTATCTTTTAGGGTTTCCTTCCAGGACAGCCTATGGATATCAAAATCTATGGATGCTCTAGACCCATTATATACAGTGGCATAGTATAATGATGCCCCTTATATAAAATGGCCAAATCAAGATTTGCTTTTGAAGATATATATATATGCATGCGCCTTGGATGCTTGAATCTGTGGATACAGAGTGCTCACTGTAAAAGATAAATAAAACCCACTTTGATTTTTTCATGCCATTCATACGTGTGTGTTTGTGTGTGTACATGTGTGTGTGTACATTTACAATTCCCTCACTTACTCAGTGGGGTGGCAACAGGAATGGATGGAGAGGCATCCAGTCAGAGTGCACAGTGGTGATTAGACTGACATACAAATATTAATGGCTGGTGCATTCTGGGAAGGGGAAAAACAGTGCATTCTGCAGGTGTAAATGTGTGGTTGATATCACTTGGAGGTGCTTTGAGTGTGTGGACTTAACAGGCTTGCCATGAAGTTGCTGTGGACCAGAGAAATGTGAGCTGACGCTGATCACCCCCATCAGTCTAGAAGCATCCACAGTGATTTTGCATAAAAACAGTAAAAAAATTGCAAAAGAAACAGCATTTCATGTGCAGAAAAAGTTGCTTCCTGCACAGAAAATGCTGTAATTGAGGATGTATTGCACACAATATTTGAACATGAGTGGTTTATATTTTCAGCATATTTCTGCAAAGGAAAGCATTATCTACACAGAAAACACTATTTCTATGCAGTAATAATTATCTACACAGAAAATACTGTTCTGGACAGAGAATGCTAGGTTTTTTAAAAAATGCAAAACCTTGTGTGAATTTTGGATAGTCACCGATTGTGAATAGGCTTTGAAACTGCATGGTTTTTAAATATTGTTTTTCTTTTCTTTTTTGCAGCAGTAGCAGTAGCAGGCAGAAAAATATATATTAAAATAATTTGTTGCTTCCTCTGAGAAGAATCTTAATGAAGAATTACATCCCTAATCTGCAGGAAGCAGAAATCAGATTAGATCATCCATAGACATTAATAGGTGTGTTACAAGTTGTGCACATTTTTATTTGGCTATAAAAGAGATGATTTCACACATTTGAATGAACTTTAACATGTCTGATTGTTCAGGGGCAGGTAGCAGAATAACTGAAAATGTCATGCTGTTTGAATGGAAAACAGAAAAGTTATATGCAGCAGAATACCAGGGAAATACCACAGAACCCAATAGCAGGAAAGTAAAAGGTTTAAAGTAACAGAACAGAAAGAAAGGGAGGGAGAGAAGGAATTTATTATACAAACAGTCAGCCAAATGAAATGGGTTATATAAACAAATGAAAAATCAAATTAATCTATAATCATAAAAATGTGTGTTTGTGTATTTCTGTATCAGTCTGTTTGTCTCTTATCTCCACCATACTTGCAAATCATAAAATGTACCCATTTGAAACTTGGTCTAATACTAGGGGAACCCTGAAGATGTGCATTTTGTGTATGTGTGTGTGTGTTTTAAATGCTTTAATGAATATTATTTAACTAAAAACTATCCAGAAAATAGATCCAGTGTGGCATAGCGATGTGAGCATTGGACTACAACTCTGGAAACCAGGGTTCAATTCTCAGCTCAGCCCTGAAACCCACTGGCTGACCTTTGGCAAATTACACACACTCAGCCTCAGTGGAAGGCCATGGCAAACCTCCTCTGCAGTAATCTTGCCAAGAAAAGCCCAGGATATGTTTGCCTTAGGGTCACCATAAGTCAGAAATTACATGAAGACACACAACAACAACAGAATAGTGTAGCATATATAGTCACAGGAACCCTGTTGAGATGTTACTGAGGTATAACAGGGGAGCAGGGGTTCACCATTTTGTACTTTCATTGCCACATTCCACATGTAAAATGTGGAAAGTGTTGTATGCCTGAAGGAGAGATGGTCTTGTTTGTATGGCAGTTTCTGTGTTAGAAAGAACCTTGGAAAATCAAGGATCTTGCTTACATGGAAATCCTGCCTCTGAGCAAGAGCCTCTTCTATTCAAAAGTGTCACTTTCCACATGCAGAAAATGATTGGGGCAGGGCTAGATTGTCCCCTGCTGAATAAAACAGGGGGACACCGAAATAGGACTTTGGTGGTGTTGACAGGCTCCACTGTTCCTCAGCGCACTGAGTCCCTCAGTGACACTGACAGGCTCTTCAGGAATAAGACAGCTCCTTGAAAATACAACATTCCCTAAGGAGTGATGGCATCCCCAGCAGCAAGGAGTCTTGAGGTTTGTTTTAAATGCTTGCATTTGTTTTGTTTAGCTATGGAGTGCCAAACTATATTCTTTTTATTTAAAAAATCTTAAATAATACAGGCTTGCTATTACTGGACTAATGCACTTTGTACTAGAATTCAAAGATATAGCCATGTTAGTCTGAAGAATAGAAGGTATCTCTACATACAATTTGTACTGTATATTTAAAAAGAATAATAATCACTTTTAACATTCCAATATTTATTCCTATGAACTGGTTGCAAAGGAAATATTGGACAAATCATTAAAAAAAACCCTAAATGATACATATTGGAAGCAGTATGATAGATTATATGAATCCTGGTCAGATTCAACAAAATAATTCAAACATTTTAGATTGGTTGTTGTTGTGTGCCTTCAAGTCATTTCTGGGGACTGTAAGGCAAACCTATGATGGGTTGTTTGGGGGGTTACCTTTGCCTCCCTCTGAGGCTGAGAGAGTATGATTTGCCTAAGGTCACCCAGTAGCTTTCCATAGAGGCCCTGGAATGGGCCTAGCACATTACTAAAGGGGACGTGATGAGAATGGGATGTGGCACAGAACACATTTTACCGCACAGGAGAATGCTGCTGCCGCTGCTGCTGGAAGCTCCCATCGCGTCCTAGAAGGGGTGATTTTCAGGAACGTTTCTAAACCATTCCTGAAAATTGCCCCCTCTGGGATGCATCTGGAATGCAATGGGAACTTCTGGCGGTGGCGGTGGCGTTCTCCTGTGCGGTAAAATGCGTTCTGTGCCACCTCCCGTTTTCATCACGCCCCATCTGGTAATGCAACAGGCCCGTTCCAGGGCCTGTGCAATAAGTTTACTTGATTCAGCAGTGATTTGAAACCTGGCCTCCAGTCAAAATCCAGTGCTCAGACCACTACTTCACACTGACTCTTATAGATTTAGTAGCCAGATTATGTTGGATTAAAATAACCTGAAATATTATATGTGGAGACAACTCTAGTGTACATCACAGGATGTTAGCCCTTTGTGTTTGGGGGGGGGGTATGAAGGAAACAGCCTCCTTCAAAAGAGTTTAGCGGAAGTAATGTGCCTCAGTCTTCAGTACCTCCTTGGCTGAGATTCATTTAAGTAAAAAACTAGCAGGCAGCATCCTGTTACAAACTAGAGAATTTTCTAATTGCTTTAGGAACACATATATACTTGAGGTACCTCCATTCTAACTAACTAATGAAAGATTAGGGAAAGGAAGAGTTCCAGTGAGCTTAAACCCTTCTCAACATCTCAGAGGAGTTCATCACACTCACGAGATTCCATGGGAAAATGGGAGTTAAACTAGATTTAAACCAAAGAAAGCCCAGAGATGCCTAAAGTTTATCACATGATGTCAAAGTTAATGTGAAATAATTCAAAGTTAATCTCAACGCAAATTGCAAAAACCTGGCAGCTTTTTACTTTCAGAACAACCCAAAAGTAAAAAAGTTGCCGTTTTTCTTTGCTTTGCATTCCTATTAACTTCGTGTTATTTCACTTGGGTAGTCCCTAGTGTGGTAAACTAACCAAATTTGCAAGTTCAGTTTGAATTTGGATGTACTTTAAATCGCATTTAACTCTGGTGGGATCTCCCCCTGTGTGATAAAGCTCAAAGCTGGGAACAAAGGAGAGAGAGAGAGGCAAAAAGGAAGTTGATAGAAATGTTTTTATTTCAGAGAAGCGTTCCCAGGCATTGCATAACTGTCACTTGCTATTTGATGTTCTTTTGTTGCCTGTTTTATTGAATCATTTCCTGTATTGCTACAGATAATTTCCTGATAATTTTATTGTATACAAGGGTGGACCAGGGCTATACATAACAGAAAGTATACATTTACCACTCAGAACAGCAGAAGTATATTTTTTTCCTTTTGGCTCTTCCAGTAGCATCAAGTGTTCTACAGTCATAATGCACATTATACTGCAAATTTCCATCCATTTCTTCCATTTCATTGCTGCTCATGGGGATAAAAGACCCAGTTGAAGCCCAGTTAATCTTGGACTCCACCTTTGCAGAATCTTTTGAGGAGAAGGAACATCTGTTGACTCTTTCACAATCATCAGGACATCTGAAATGTTTAAAGAACCCATTACTCCCAAACAATTGTTGGACCGTGTCATTTCCAGCACTATTTCCTCACTCAAAACATCATAAGCCTCCTTTTGTGAAGCCATACTACCCTTTGTGGCCTCAGGAGACGAAGAAGTGACAAGCAAGAGAAGAGATTCAGAGTGGAGGCACAAGGCTTTCCCTCTCATTATACCATGCAAGAGAAGGACATCACATGGTCAGATATTGGCCATGTGATGTCCTTCTCTTTGCATCAGATAGGTCCTATTTCTCCTCTCAGCCTTGCTCTGCAAGGTACTGATACAACAGGATCTCTTTGGACATTTGAGACTAAAATCCTGCTGCTGGCTCCAGCAAACCAGAGTTCCAAGGCTCACAATTTTGGAGTACAGGGAAAGTGGAGAGGGTGGTGAAAAATGCAGTGTGATGGCATCAGCTTGCATGCCTCCTCTCCCCAATAACCCAAGTAGTCCATTGACTGAGCAGGGTGTCTCTCTCGCAATTTCAAGCTGAGTCCCCCATTTCAAATTTACCAGCTGTCAGAAAATATATATCCATAAAGAGAAGGGGAGGGAAAAATGCAGAGGATGCTTTCTCCAAACTCATGCCTGATGTAATGGTTAGTGCTGGCCTTAAACTATCTGTTTGGCTGGAACTGAATCAGATGTAATCTTATCAACATTTAGTGCCATTGGCACTGTGAGGGATGGGAAAAAACTGCATGCAGCTTCACTCACAGAGAGAGAAGATAATGAGAAGAGATAAGGACGATGGGCATGTGGAATGAAATATTGTTGTTTAATTGTGGCATTCAGTTTTTCAGCATCTAATGAGCCCAATTTCCAAAGATCTCTGTGTCATACAAATGGCAAGTGACATGTGTTTCTTAATAGATCACAGAGCCACACTTGAAGATGGACTGATAAAATAAAATATATTAGATTGAATGAAGCACAGTATTTATTGGAAATGTAAATGGAGGCAGACATATTAACATTTGTGGATAACTCTGCTTCAAAAGATGCATTGGTTTTCATGATATCAAAGTAATTTCCCCCTTTCAGGCCTCATTCCTTAGCAACCATTGCACATTGTTTATAGGAACTGTCAATTCTAGAAAATCCTGGGCTTATGCTTGTGCACAAAGACTCCAGGATATCACAAAGCACAATAAGTAAAGACATTGCACTGTTACCACATGTCTTGCCAGCAACATTGAATGTTAGATTTGTAAGGAGCTGCAAGAATAATTTGGTCTAACTTCCTGCCACACAGGAATATACAGTTAAAGCACTACAGAAAGATGACTCTGTTTACAGACATCCAAAGGAAAGCCTATTACTATTTGAGGCAGTCTATTCCATTGTCAAACAGCTTGTACAATAGGGAAGCTCTTCCTTAAGTTTAGGTGGAATTTCTTTCCTTGAATTTGAATCTATTGTTCTGTGAATCATAGAATCATAGAGTTGGAAGAGGCCGCAAGGGCCATCCAGTCCAACTCCCTGCCATGCAGGAAATGTCAATCAAAGCATCCCCGACAGATGGCCATCCAGCCTCTGTTTAAAGACCTCCAGGGAAGGAGACTCCATTACACTCCAAGGGAGTGTATTCCACTGTTGGACAGCCCTTACTGTCAGAATTTTCCTCCTAATGTTGAGGTGGAATCGCTTTTCCTGAAGCTTGCATCCATTGTTCTGGGTCCTGTTCTCTAGAGCAGCAGAAAACAAGCTTGCTCCCTCCTCAACATGACATCCTTTCAAATATTTAAACAGGGCTTTCATATCACATCTTAACCTTCTCTTCTCCAGGCTAAACATCCCCAGCTCCCTAAGTCATTCCTCATAGGGCATGGTTTCCAGACCCTTCACCATTTTAGTTGCCCTCCTTTGGACACGCTCCAGTTTCTTAACATCCTTTTTGAATCGTGGTGCCCAGAACTGGACACAATATTCCAAGTGGGGCCTGACCAAAGCAGAATAGAGTGGAACTATTACTTCCCTTGATCTAGACACTATACTTCTATTGATGCAGCCTAAAATTGCATTGGCCTTGTTAGCTGCCACATCGCACTGTTGACTCATATTCAATTTGTGGTCTACTTGGACTCCCTGATACTTTTCACACGTAGTCTTGTTCAACCAGATGTCACTCATCCTATATCTGTGCATTTCATTTTTCCGCCCTAAGTGCAGTACCTTACATTTCTCCATGTTGAAATTGATTTTGTTAGCTTTGGTCCAGCTTTCTAGTCTATTTAGGTCATTTTGAATTTTGATCCTGTCCTCTGGGGTATTAGCTACTCCTCCTAATTTGGTGTCATCTGCAAATTTGATAAGTATGCCCCCAATTCTGTCCTACGAGTCATTGATAAAGATGTTGAATAGCACTGGGCCCAGGACAGACTCCTGTAGAACCCCACTGGTCAGTTCTCTCCAGGATGAAAAAGAGCCATTGTTGAGCACCCTTTGGGTTCGGCTGGTCAACCAATTACAGATCCATTTAAAAGTTACTTTGTGTAGCCCACATTTCAGGAGCTTGTTTGCAAGAATACCATGGGGAACCTTGTCAAAGGCTTTACTGAAATCAAGATATACTATATCCACAGCATTCCATTCATCTACCAAGCTAGTAATTTTATCAAAAAAAAAAAAAAAAAGAGAGAGAGAGAGATTAAATTTGTCTGGCATGACTTCTTTCTCTGAAACCTGTGCTGACTTTTTGTGATTATAGCATTGGCTTCTAGAATGGAACATGTGTCAAAGTTTTCTGGCAATCCATTTAATTTCTGTATTTTTGAAAAAAAACTGCATACAAATCTGAAATCCAGCACTGCATACATGGAGAGTAGCATGTGCAGTTATATCTCGCCACTTTCCCTGGAAGGCACTTGTATGGCCAGCTAAATAGCTAGAGGAGGTGGAAGTGGCTGAGCAGCAGGCTCAGCAAGCTAGAACATAGAAACCCATTTGGGCAAGTTGCGCTCTGTCAGCCTCAGAGGAGGGCAAAGGCAAATCCTCTCTGAATAAATTTTGCCAAGAAAACCCTCTGATAGGTTTACCTTACGGTTGTCATAAGTCAGAAATGACTTGAAGGCACACAACAACAACAACTCTAGACCCATGGGAGAGACAGATTCAATTGCACCTCTGCTTTTTAACTGCTCAACTTTATACTGAGGCAATAAAGCCATACAACATTAGGAGGAACTTCCTGACAGTAAGGGCTGTTCGACAGTGGAACAAACTCCCCCAGAGTGTGGTGGAGTCTCCTTCCTTGGAGGTCTTCAAGCAGAGGTTGGATGGCCATCTATCGGGGATGCTTTGATTGTGATTTCCTGCATGGCAGGGGGTTGGACTGGATGGCCCTTGTGGTCTCTTCCAACTCTATGATTCTATGATTCTATGATCTCTTGTGAGGACAAAATGTAGCCTCAACCTTTTGATCACCTCTTTCTTTATCCCTTTCTCAGACATTTATTGGTCATAGCAGCCCCTTCCAGGGTTTGGCAACTGCCTGGGTTGAAGTTTTGGATCAGGTGCAAGGGCCAAGTGAATGGTCCCTTATGCCCCACATAAGACAAAATATACATACACACTAACAGGTCACTAACAGGATTTTAGCCACTGCATTGTTGGATTATTTTAAATTATTTCAAAATACTATGCATTGGTTACATAGAAACAGAGGTGATAGTAAGGATGTAACCCTGATCTGGTTCATCTTCACATGGGCAAATATATCAACATTGATAGACACACACCTGCACACAAACACACACCTCTTAATTCCTTGATGGAAGATTTTTTTTTTTTTTTGGCAGCATCAGAGAGATTGTGTACACTCTTTAGAGATTTTGAATATATTTTTTTTTGCTTGTTTGTTTGCACATTTGTCTAAAATGCATAAAGCTGAAAACAATAGTAATTGTTTTCTGGATGAACAGAGTCATAAAAGTAGTACTACTGGGAAGGCTGTTTCTTCTTTTAATTAGAATTATTATCAATATTATATTATAACATCATCACTCCCACCTCCCCAAGACAGCAGTTCATAAAATTAACTTCACACTGAAATACACAACGATAATACAACAATTAAAGATGGCACAGATCTTCTCTCACACAGTCAACATGGATGTGTTTGAAAGTTCAGCATTATCTTTTTGGCCCCATATGTTCAATAGATCATTTCCAAATCATATGAAACTTGTGTTTTCTTCTTTCCTGTAGCTGTTTGGAGTTTATTAGCTAATTTTTCAATCAAAGCTAATTGCCACACCTTATTATGCCAGGCTGCCAGAGATATCTCCTTTAAATCTTTATACAATCACGTAATGACCACCTAGCAGTTTCTAATAAATAACTAATGGAAGGAGTCCAAGAGGGACAATTCTGGGTTCTTTGTATAGCATTGCCCCCCCCCCATTTTAATAATAAATTAGCCTGTCTTTTTGCACATTCTCTCACTCTCTCTCTCTCTCTCTCTCTCTCTGTGTGTGTGTGTGCATGGTGAAATTTAAATAGGAAGATGACACTATTTTTGCACAAAGAAATGCAGAAGATATTATGGGGAAACAAACTTTTTGTTTTGCTCTCACGCTGGAGGTAAGAACTCTTGTGGGGATTGGAGAATTCTCAGTTGGCTGACTAACTGTGCCAAGATGGTGTATTTCAACCCAAATCCCAACAACTGTTGATTTTTTTGACATTCTTACATAACAAGTCTATTTCAGTAAAAACAAAAGCATTCTGTAACACCGGAAATGATCTTTCTCCCTCACGCTGTAAGGTCTTTCTTTCTTTCTTTCTTTCTTTCTTTCTTTCTTTCTTTCTTTCAGGTCTTTATTTGATTAAAGTGTTTTAACCTTGCTCCCCAGCCAAGAAACACCCCCAGAATGACATACAGAAATCTAACAAGATAATCTTCTACCTTTAGACTTAACATGAGATGCATGAGGAAATGAAAAAGACCACTACACTCACCACTTATGAAGTGTTATTTTGAGATTCAAGATGGAGGAGGGTTATAAACAATGAGCTCAATGGGAAACCATGTGCAGAAAGTACAGGCAATGCTAATTACATTATTAACAATAGCAACTAGCACTGTCTACTTTTCATTCCCTTGTGGCCTCTGCAACCATATGTAGCCTTCAAGATCTGATTCAGTGGACTCCACTCCATGGGAATCTTATATCTTAATAAAGGCAGCATTCTTTATGCCTCTAAGGTGTCACAAAATTGTTTTGTGTGTGTTTCTTTTTCTTTTTTCTTTTGCTCTGCTGTTCTAACATTGCTACCAATCTGTCTTTTTGAACTGATTCTGTTGTTCTCTTTATTTGAATATAGTGCATACCTTGAATATATTGTGGTATGTTGTCTAAAATATTTGATGAGATTCTGTGTCAGTTCCATGCCTTTTTATTACACTGGCAGCTGCCAAGCCCCAATAGGGGTGGGGTGTTATGCTGCTGAGTAGTATTTACTGGTGGAGGGGAAAATGAAGGGGAGAAGCAGTAAGAGTAAGACGCAATTGGTCTGAGCTGTGAAGTGAAAGGAAATGAAAGTGCTCTCTTCTCCTTAGAGCTGAGACCATCTGTTTCTTCCCTTTCTGTCTTGTTATCTGTTCCCTCTCTGTGGCTGGGAAATAGCAGCAACAGCTGCCCCTTGAAGCGTCTCAGCATCTGGGGAGCAGAGGTTTCATTTGGTGCATAAGGGTCTAGAGAATAACCCCCATGCCCTATGGTGTAATGCATTGGAACATTGGACTGTGACTCTGGAAACCAGGATACAATTCCCCACTCAGCTATGGAAACCCACTGGGTGACCTTGGGTGAGTCAAACTCTCTCAGCCCCAGAAAACCCCTGTGATGGGTTCACCTTAAGGTTGCCATGATAGGTTCACCTTAAGTTCAACTTGAAAGTGCAGAAAGAAAACATCCTCTCCAAAAGAAAACACACCAATATGTAACCCAGATTTATGTGCATGCCTAGAAATCCAACACAATTCTTCCCACTTCCTGCTGCCTCTAGCTCAGCCTCTTCTATCCATCTCAGCCCATGTAAAATTTGCATAAGAAATGTTATCCTGGAGGCTGACAATCTGAGAAGTACTGATTGGAAATCCAAGATGGTGGGTGGAGGAGGTGATCAGTGGTGTGTGTCCCAGAAAGTGACAATTGAATCTTTGGCGGGTTACAGACCGCTGCTTTGCGGCGGTCTGCCGCCGCCGCCGCTTGCTCCACGAGGGAGCCGTAGTAGCCACACCGCGCGGCTCTCGCGCGGAGCAAAAAAGGAGCTCCAAAATGGAGCTCCTTCTTGCGGCGCCTCTATGATGTCGCGAGGCGCCGCTGGCGCATTCGCGACGTCATAGGCACCACGACACATCTGAACGCTATGCGTCCGATACGTAAACATGACAGCCGCCATGTGGAAGGGGCATCGCCATGTTGTACGTATGGAATACGTACTAGGGTTAGGGGGGTGCGGAAGTACCGCCCCTTCCTAACCCTAATACATATTCCATACGTATTTTTTGGCGGTCTGTAACCCGCCCATGTGATTTAATGGTGACCAAAGGCAGCCACAGAAATAGCTGGTGGATGCAGGAGAGCCCAGAGTCCAGGATTAACTTTGAATCTTATCACTTGGACAAATAAACCAGCTCATCCCTTCAGACTTCAATTCTATACCCGGAATGCCCCCATATGTTATTATACCTAAATCGCCACAGAGCTAGCTGGGATGCCGCTGCCTGGATGCATCCCCAGTCGAAGCCTCGCTCAGCCAGCCATTTGTTGAAGTTGGAAACTCTCCAACTTCGAAAAGTGCTGGCTGAGCAAGGCTATGAACCGGGATGCATCCAGGCTGTGGCAACCCACCTAGATCGGTGGTGATTTTGGTGTGATAACATCCAGGGGCATCCCAGATCCAGAATTGAAGCCAGAAGAGGTAAACCAGCTTATTTGCCCAAGTGATAAGCTCCTTCAATTGGTTAGAAGCAGAATTGACATTTGACTGCTTTGACAAACAACAGTTTGAGAGGGGAACTGTGATCTCCAAATCCAAGATCAATGTTTTCATCACTAGGACTATTCTAAAAATGAAACAAAGCAATGGCTATATTAGGAGTGTTTTCAAGAGACCTTCCCATTCTAAATCAGAACACTCTTTTCTTTTTATAATGAGATTTTGGATTTATGGCTGCTCTGAAAAATTACCTTTTTACCATAATGCAGTAGTCATCAAAGGCTGAAGTCATAGTCTCACTTTTTTTTCCTGGTCCCCTTCAAATGGATAAAATAAATTGTTGTTCTTGTCTTTAATGTTCTGCTTAAGACATTCATGAGCTTAAGGCAAATACAAAATGTCCATTACTGCATTTTCATTATGTCTTCTGAAAGTGAAACCCACTGTGATGCACATCCTGGGTATTTCTTTGGCTTCTGTTGTATGCTCATTTGCTGTCTATTTGATAGAATGTAGAGAGACCTACAGAATATATAGAAGCACAGAATCTGCAAAAATATTCTGTCAGGAAGGAACATAGAATACTGCAGAGTTGTGTGGCTTATATCAGGGAAGTGGAAGGTTGATTTATCTGGGCATTATTGGTAGTGTTAAGAAGCAGCAATTATGGACATGGCTTATTGTTACGACACAGGTCAGTTAATTTCAGATAGGTACAGGGTTCACAAATATTTTGGGGAAATAGAAGTAGATGATGGCTGCAGCCTCAGTTACCACCCTGCTTCCAGGCTTGGAATATTAACAGGCCACGGGGAAGCGGCAAAAGGCCGCTTCCCCGCAGCCTGGAAAGGGGTGTCCTTGGGGCTTCAAGCCCCAAAGACACCTGGCGATGGTGGGGAGGAGGAAAAAGGGGCTGCTTGACGTCGTAATGGTAGTGGCCGTGTGGAACGGCCGCCGCCATTTTGTACGGACTCAGTCCGTGCTAGGGTTAGGGGCGTCTGGAAGAGACGCCCCTTTCTAACCGTCTGTAATGGGCCAATATATGAAGCACTTATATATGATGCAGTCACTTTTTGTCCAATTGTTTTTCAAGAAAGAACTTTTGTGAGTTTAACTACTGAGTGAAGCCTCACAATAATGACGGGTTTTTCAAAATTTAAAATTATAGAATCACAGAATCATAGAGTAGGAAAGGACTGTAAGGGTCATCTAGTGCGAGTAAGACCAACAACATGGTTCAGAGTTCATTGGAAAGCCTGCACTATGGAAGTGGAGCAGCAAAGAATACCTTCTTCATCTTCAGCAGGCACCATGCATTTGTTTTAGGAGGAACATTAGGAGGAACTTCTTGACAGTAAGACCTATTTGACAGTGAAACACTCTCTCTTGGAGTGTGGTGGAGTCTCCTTTTTTGAAGGTCTTTAAGCAGAGGCTGGATGGCCATCTGTCAGGTATGCTTGGACTGAAAGTTCCTGCATGGCAGGGAGCTGGACTGGATTGCCCTTGTGGTCTCTTCCAACTCTATGATTCTATGATTCTATGATTCTGTTTGTGACTAGAAGAATCCTGGAAGACTTAAAGGATATTTTAAAGGCCTAATAAAGGTATTACCCAACTTGATTCATGAATTTCCATATATACGTTATTCTCTAAAACAAAACAAAACAAAACAAAATGAAAAACACAAAAAACCCTGCCCAAGCATTGCAGGGGATTGCAGAATATATTGTAGGGAGCACTGACATGGAGGGTAAGTCACAATGCAGTTTCAGTTAAATGACTTTGCACCTTAGAATGCACTCCACAATATCATTTAACTGCACATTATGGAGGAATATAGTGGTTGGTAGATAAAAATATTCTTTTTACAGAGAAACACCAGTGTTATTGAAATCTGTAATTACTCGGAACCTGTGGTAAGCTTCTAAGGAAACTGAGAATTACCCAGATGATGATTTGAAACGACAGTGACAACAATATACACAAGGAGCTGGGCTTGCATGGCCTTCCAGAGATTGCTGGTCTGCAACTCCCCATTAGCCTTGCAGCATAATCAGCAGTCAATGATTGTGGGAGTTTGCATCGAAGAACACCTAAAATAGTAAGATTGCCCACCACTGACTCTTGTTTCAGGTTCACTTCAATGCAGAACTTAATTGGACCGGGAAAGAGTTGTTGTTCATTGATTTGCATGGGTAAAAAAGGCTTCAGATTCTATCCTCCGGTATTCCTAATTACAATAGCTCAGATTTTAAGAGTAAGAAAAATACTCCTTGAGAAACTATATCCAGCTAGAGGAGAAAACACTAGTTGAAACTGACTAGTAACCCAATATATATTCATCAGTACATAATTCTTCACAATGACATTTGTAAAATTGGTAAAGCAGCATTTTTAGGCCTACTTTTGTAATGAGACATATGATTTTTTTTATTAAAAAAAGACACAAATAATGACTATCATAGAAGGAACTGGCAATCATATTTAAGTGGTAATAGAATTTTCCAATCAATTATATCAATTATATCAACTGTGAACAACGTCCATGACAAACTTTTAAAGGGGGAAGAAAAAATTGATTTATAAGATTTGTAATTAAAATGCTGAGGATTAAATCATTGCTTGGAGTCTACTTTTGATTGCATTATCACAGCTTAACATTTCTCTACAATATGCAAATTATTATTTTATGACTTAAATACAGCTGTCCAAAAGGGGAGAAAGTCTAATTAAATAATTGCCTCTTGGCATTTGCCCTTATGTTTTGCTTTTTGATAAAAAATTTTCTCAAGTCAAAGATCCCACAAATGCTTTTCTTATTCTTAAAGAGAAAGAGTTTGAAAGGAGATAGAAGCAATGTGAAACCTGTTTCTTTGCTCTTGTGCATATTTCTGCCCTTTTGGGTGGTGGCACTGCATGTTCAGAGCACTTACCTGTGAAAGCAGGCCTGCATTGTTGTTGTTCTTATGTGTAGTTAAATGATATTATGGAATGCATCATCATCATTATTATAGAAGATCCTCATTGTATGTTGCATATATCTTCCTTATTGAAGATCACAGTACACATCATTATCCTTGTCTATTCCTTCTAAAGAACCAGAAACCACATGTGTATGGTAGGTGTCATTTGCGTTGAGCAGTTAATGACTTTAACAAATAGCCATTGTGGCCATTCACGATGCCTCATGCCTCATTTACTCTGTCCTTGAAGAGAAAATTCTGTATCTTTCCCAGCAAATATATATGCTGTCTAAAACGCCTTGGGGAATGCTCATATCTCAATATTTTTATACATTCTCCAAGCATTATCCATTTCTAAGTGGCCTGGAGACACTTTACATTGTAGTTTAAAATTACCAAATCAACTGGGATCTACTGGCTCAGGAAATAAACAGAATTCCAATCTCATATAAAGATAATTGCTCTGGCCTGAATTCTTATTCTGAGCTGCTCATCATTTAGTTGCAGGTGGCTTTTTATAGACTACTCAGCCTCATACTCTATTTGCTTAACTTCACATCAGGCCTAGTCTTGTAAAATGGCTTAACACGCAATTGCCCTTAGACGGATTCAGCAGCCTGTTTCTTGACCCCAAATACCAACCAGAGCCATCTAGACCCAGCATGCCTGCTTGGCTGTTGCTAACACCCACCATATTATCCCCCCCCCTCCAAAGCCCTTGCAGACTTTACATACAGTTACTCTAGAGATCAACACTTAGACTGGGACCCTAGAAGAACTGTAAACAGATTTCAATGGTGGAGACCAGCACTGACACTTTACCATCAAGAGCTCCTCTGAATATTGGCTGTTGTCCTAATAAGACTCCATTAAAGTAAGGGGAAAGGTAGGTGTTGTCCTCCCAAAAAAAGAAAAAAAAGAATATGATTTATTTGGGGGATGGCATTGCCGATAAAAGGGCCAACACAATCTCTGAATATTTTAGTCCTTGTAAAAGCAAGTCAGTAACACCAATTCTGCTCAAGACCTTCAGATTTAGCATATTCTGTTTCAGGAAGATAATTTGTGTTTTATATCAGAACTTCTGAAATCTTCAAAACCACTGTTGTTGTTTTTTTGTGAAACGTTGCCAAAATCTAAAGATGCATATAACATGCTCACAGAGGTGCCAGTGGATGAAAGCTACATTCAAAGCATTCCCTTAGAAGGAAGCAAAGAAACAAACAGATTACTAATGTAAAGACAGAGATATTTGGATTTTCAGACATTTCAAGGCAAATTCAAGAAGGCAAGGCTTGTGCCCCCCCTTGTTTCCCCACCCCAATTCAGTTGAGTTCACAACTTGATAAGCCTATGTTTGCTTGTGGTGCTGGAAGATTAGAAAAGATGAAAACAGCTGTGTTCTAAGCAATATTTTCCAATGTATTTTCACACAAGTTAACTAGGTCAGAAAAATAATATAAACCAGCAAATGAGAATGTGTATTTGTTGTACTGAATATTCAGTTTCACTTAAGGTATTGACTAGCCTTGGCACCAACAGGAAATAGGAAGGTGAGTAGTTGATTTTAAATAAATGAAGAAGCCTAGAAGTAAAATGAATAATATCATTAACCATGCCTTCATACGCCTCTGCATGCTACAAACCAGGGAGGATATGGTTGGCTCTGGTGCTTGCAAACTCTCTTCCCCGCCCCCCCCCCCCCATATATATATATATATATATATATATATATATATATATATATATATATATATAACAACAAAACAAAACAAGCTATTTATGTGATCCTAGGATAGAAAATTAATATTTTGGATTTGAATTTAGAAAGGTAAACTACTAAAGTTGGTGTTAGTCAATAACCTGAAAAGTTGTTCCATGAACAGCATGCATAATTATTTGGGGTGGATGGCGAGTCAGATTATAGCCATTTCATGTGTTACTTTGCCACTCTATATGCACTGGATCTGATGCTTTGATAATGACAACACCTAATCAGCCTAATAATTTATTGACTCAAAAGGACTAAGAATTTATTTTAGCAAATGGTATCTGAGCATGTGAATCCTGATTATGGGATTAAAGGGGCAAAATGTGTGCATGTGACTTCAAATCACCTAACACAATACTTATTGTTAAATGTTCCTAACTATCAGCATGTTCTAATAATAGCTATATTAGTTAGATTCAGTGTTTTATTCTCTGTGACATTGCAAGGGAGTACCACGCTACCCCCCCCCCCATTCACGTTACTGTCAGTGGAGAAGCTGAGTTCATCATTATATTTTTGAGCAGGCAGAAGTGCAGACTGTGGTTGGCTTGTCCAGTTGCCCCATCTAGCCCCAAAACTGCAAGTGGTAGCACTAGATAACTTCCAAGCACCTAAGGCAGTGATGTCCAGGCTCTTGTCTGCCAGCTGTTTTTGACTTCACCTCCCAGAAGCCTCAGCCATCTTGTTCAACAGTCCAGGTTTCTGGGAGCTGAAGTCCAAAACACCTGTAAGACTAGAGTTTGGGCATCACTGACCTAAGTGATTCCGTGCCTGGAATAGGGGGAGGTACTGTCAACCCTTCATATCCATGGGGGTTCATTTCTCAACCCAGCTGCAGATGCCAAAAACTGCAGGACCTCAAGTTTTGTTGGTTTTAATTGTGGTGTGATACATGCATGGTTGTACTAGTACAGCCATGTGCATGCACTGCCATTCAGGAGAATGTGGTGGGGCATCCACAGATGCTTCTGTCTGCGGATGGCAAGCCCACAGTTGAGGCAAGCCAACTGTATAAAAGGACTTTTTGTTCTACTTGTGCATGATCAAACAACCAGGGACCTTATCGCACACAGAAACGTAAACGTTCTAGGGACGGGAGGAGGACTCTCGTGTGCGCGTGCGACCGCCCAAAAACGGATTTTATCGCACACGCAGACGTCCTCCAAGGGGCCCCGTTCCATCCCGTTCCGTCCCCCGGCGCTCACCCGTTCGCGTCCAGTCCTGACAGGCGTGATTTTTGCCTGACGGATTACCTTCCGTCAGGCTTGGACGCGAACGGGTGCGCGCCGGGGGACGGAACGGGGCCTCTTGGAGGACGTCTGCGTGTGCGATAAAATCCGTTTTGGGGTGGTCACGCGCGCCCACCCGTCCCTAGAACGTTTACGTTTCTGTGTGCGATAAGGTCCTAAATCAAACAACAACTCTGGGTCTTCCTCTTCTTTCCTTAGTTATTCTCTCAATCTGTGCATCCTGTTCATGCCTCCTATTTTGTCCCTTTTCTCCCTTCTGGTTATCACGCTGTAGGAATGTCACAGAGTCATAGGTCCTTAACCTTGCTTAGGTAGATTACAGTGCTCATACAGAGATGCAGAATAGATTCTTTGGACTCTCTGATGGCCTTTTAATATTTAATGTTTGGTTCTGAATTCTATTAAAACCATTGTTGGGCCATTATTTCTTAGAGCGCATAAATGGCTTCTCAAAATTATTCACCACATTTTGGGGCAATAAACTAGTGCTACATTTTTACCGAAGAATAGCTTAATATGGAATAATTTATCAGTGATGGGAACCCTTCATAAGTGGTACATGTTCTTTCCCCCCTAAATTTTGTTCATCTTCTCTGCTACATGCCCACCATTTTGCACCCTCCAGTACACCTTAGCATTAATTTCTTTCCAGGACCTCAGGTGAAACAGAATATAGTGGCTTCTGAGAAATTTCAGCTCAGCTCTATATACAAACCAGCTCCTGGCAAGCAAACACAGCTGCGCAGACTCCAACAGTTTGATATTACATTACAAATATCAAAGTCTGATTCAAATTATTCAGTATATGTTAGAAATTAAAGTTAGAGGGAAAGGATGGAAGATATCCCAAATTGCAAATAATGAACTGAATGTAGTTATTGTGGTCATATATATAGCAGCTGCATCAAATATGTACAGTATTTATAACAGGAATGAAAATATAGCTGAAGGCATTAAATTTAATGGAACTCACTGACAGACTGGAAACCAACTCAATTTGCTCATAAGAGGCTACTTTTATGGGTAAGCTGGGCAGTGTTTGAACTTAAGCAATAGGAATAAAGATTGATAAGAAACTGAAAAAGTTAAGAAAGTAATGTGATGATTTTACTGGAAAACCTGAGAGCCATGGAGATGTATTGTTTTGTTTTTTTTATCTCCGTAATATGAATGCATCTCTGAAAGGCATGTAAAACAAATTTAAACTAACTGAGGAAGCACAGAGAATATATCTAATTTAACCATTTGCATGACAATCCCCTAGATACCTGAACTGGTTATAAGGACCTCCTATATTTTGATGGTCAGTTCAGATTGCATCACAACACATTGCTTCACACCATCAAAACTTGTGACTCAGTGAATTGGTAAATAAATGTTTAAACACTTGTATTTAATTATAAAACTGTACAAATGACTCATAGCAACCTTCTCCAAGTCTATTACAGTGGAACTGATTGTAAATAATAATATACAGGGTGAAACAATAGTCACTTGGCTGTGACCAATACTGAACATCCATTGAAAAGGTTTGCATAAAATAATATAAAATAATATAAAAGTAGTACAAAAACATTATTTGGGTTACAAGAATAATTCAAGATTAAGAAATGATCAATTGCAATTCTAAGTTTAATCATCATAATTTTGATAATGATAAATTGAGGCCCTGTGCAGACCAGCCTTAAAGGGTGGGTTGGGGGCAGAGTCGTGGCATAGTATGCATATTTCCTGGTTCATCTTTCCTCTCTAATTTCCAAAAGGTATTTATACACCATTTTAAATTTCATGGTCATCAGTTTTAAATAGAACTTATTTTCTCCAACCTCTATAGCTGGATCTTTTTTGGCTTCAAAACTAAATACTCCTTAAATCTAACCTCTGCTTGTTCTGTTTTCAGAGGCATCATAGTGGGATTATAATCTGATTTCTTTTTCTTTTCCTTTCTTTTTTCCTTTCTTTTTTGGGGGTGAGTCAGGCAAAATTTCCATCTTCACTAAACTGACCATATTCTTTGAAATCAAAACCATACCTATTCAAGAAAAAAGATTCATAATGATTGGAAATAAACAAAACAAAACATAAAGTATGGAGTTAGGCTGCAAATGCCTCCAACCATCTATTAACCCAAAATACTCATATTTAATAAAGATTCTGGGTATTCTTCCTGAAGTCCTTTACTGGAACATTAATCTACAACTCCATTCCAATTGCTCATTCAAATCAGATTTTATAAACCAACTAGCTCTTCTGACATGGCTCACAATCTGATATTTGTTTATTTGGATTTTAAATAAATCATGATCATTCTATCCTTGATCTTTTCCAAATCCTGCCATAAATGTGCAGTTCCCTTCATATTGCCAGAAATATTCTGTTCATGTTTATGAACAATGACTATTAAATTCTGCACAGAAACAGTGATCTCTTTAAAACTGTCTTTCAGCAGCCTCCTTAGAGTGGCATAACTGTTTTAAATGGTAGTTTTAAATGACTGCATTTTATTGGAAATGGATGCATAGCAGTTTTATGTTTTATCCCTTCTTTGTAAGCCTTTGATAGGTCTCATTCCAGATACCAACTGAGAGTCTTGGGTAACTATTAAAATCCCACTTATTGATAGATACAGAGGAACTCTCTCAGGAGTAGATTAATTACAGTAGAAGATCAAATATAGCCTGGGGCCACATATGGCCCTGCTAAACTAATTTTGACTTCTTCCCCCCAGTTCCCATATTGTCCTTTTTCTGGCAAAATTTGTGAATTGCTGTCATGGGCAAATGTACAAGGAGGGCATCCGCTTCCTGGATCTCCAAAGGAAGCTCTCTAAGAACCCCAAGGAAATTCAGAAGGATCCCTTTTCAGGATCCCCTTGAGGTTATTTTTTTTGGTGATATTTTGCTTGTATAGAAATATAGTGAATAGTGATGTTATAGTTGGGGGATTTGTTGTTGTTGTTGTTGAAATGGTGAGCTGCTGGGGAACAGAGATGGGGCTGGTGGGGGGAAGTAGAGAGATACATAATGTTACCAAAGCCTCAAGGTAGAGGGAATGAGAGAGATACAAGATGTTACCAAAGCCTCCCTTTTTCTTGGGAAAGGAATGAGGAAGAGGGGGAATGGGAAACAAGGGGAGTTACATGGGAAGGGGCTTAGATGCTTATGGTTTTGAAGTCAATTCTGGCAATCGGTGATAATCCTGTCTTTAACTATTACTCAGTAACCAGGCTTCATGGGTAAACTAGAAAGGATTTATTGAGAAGCATAGCATGGTAGGCATGTATTTGCCAGTACTGGCTTCAAAGAGCTAATCACAAGCATATAATTTGGCTAGAGGGCATATTTGATCATTCACATCATCCATGGTGGTGTTGATGTTGTTTCAGCATAAGAAGAATGGATCTTTGAGGCTGTGCAGAGACTACATTGGGTTAAATGTCACATGCACCTCTAACAAGTACCCCTTGCCATGAATTAAAGACATGTTGGCCCACTTTGCAAAAGGGAAAATATTCACCAAGCTACATTTGAGAGAAGCATACTTTTGGGTGCGCATAAAAGAGGGTGATGAATGGAAGATGGCTTTTAATTGCCAGTTGGTGTGTATATGTGTGTGTGTGTGTGCGCGCGCGTGCGCGCACGCCTTTTGAGCCAATTGGAGAACCAGAAGTGTTTCTCTATCTAATTAATGAGGTTCTCCATGAATTCCTGTACCAAGATGTGTAAGTATACCTAGTTGACATTGTAGTATACTCAGAGCATTATGAATTCCATGTAAAATTGGTAAGAGAGGTGCTTAAAAGACTGTTGGACAATCAGTTAGATGTAAAACTTTCCAAATGCAAGTTTCACAAGATTTAACAAACTAGATTATTTGGGCTATCAGATCCCTAGTGAAGGGTTGAAATGGACACAGCCAAGGTCCAGGATGTGATCAGCTGAGAGGCCCACAAGACCAGATGACAGGTACAAAGATCCCTGGGCTTTGCAAACTTCTACAGCCAGATCATACCCAATTTTGTGCAGATAGCCTTTCCATTAACAGATTTGTTGAAGACCTAGGCTAAAAGAGGTGGAGTGGGTAGAGGAAAGGTAAAAGAAACTGAACTACCAAATTTAGTGGAGTGCTGAGTGCCAGAAGGTAATTACATCCCTGTTACTTTGTGCATTCAGCTGCAAGAACATAGCCAGATGCTACCTGGGAGCCAATGCTCGTTTCTCCCCATAAAATGGCCATGGAGAGAGCAACCCCACTGCAAAACTCATCAGGAAAGAGCACCAAAGTCTCTGTGGATGGAAGTGTTGATTACCTCTTCAGTATCAGAAAATTGTTTGCACAGACATAATTGCAATTATATGTCACCAACAGGTAACAGGCCAGGACATGCCAAAGGCATATTCAGGGAGATATGAAGATGTCAAATAAAGCCCCTTTCTTTCTGAGACGTGCCGATGGAATTGGTAGGATTCTATACTAATTCAGTGGCCAGTGTCATTTGTTCTGCCCCACTAACCACAGTCGGAGACATGAAAAAAAAATCTGCCCCCCAACTCCCCATCCTGTCTGAAACACAAGGCAAGGGCAATGGAAGTTGTAGTTGTTGCACTAGCAGATTTCCTCCTCCCAGCCAGGAGACAGAAAGATATTTAATATATCCTTCTTAAGAAATTGGCAATGTAGCGGTCAAAGATATTATCCTGCAAAAAAAGGAGAAAAGAGCAACCTAAAATTTCCATCTGGCACAAGCTGAATAATTCAGAACTTGTGGAGAAAAAGCTTTTTGCTATAAATCAGACCACTGCTTCTCTTGAAGAAATATAGCTCAAAGACTTTGAAATATACGATGAAAATACCATACAGAAACGTGTTGGCTATTTTTCTCATTGTTCATACAACAGACTGCGCCTGCTAGCTGTTTGGATCAAATTTTGTCGTTCTTTCTTTCCTTGCTGCTTCACCACTCTGCTCATTTGCTCTTCCTCCCTTCTTTAAAGTTGTTAATTCTAGTGATTCTGGATTTGGATTTCAGCAATTAGTTAGAAAGGTAATAATCAATATTATGGATGGTGTGACCATTCAAGGAACAACTCACATAAGTCAATGATCCTTCTCCAGTGCTTAAAAGAAAGACAGGGTTTTGGATTTTCCTGGTCACTGAAAGTATTATTATTTAATCTTTCCATCCTGTTTATGAAAATGTCTGTGATTTTTGAAATGTTCCTATTTAAAAAGCAAACATATTTCAATTGTATGTTGTGTAGTGTAGACTGTAAGTGAGGGAGTAATCTTTTGAGTACTCGTGCATGTGGGATGGCTGGGGTTTTGAGCAGGGGTATGGCTCACCATGGGGCACTGTTCTTCCACTTGGGCAAACAGACATTAGTATCTCTGTGAAAAGTAGCAGATTAAGTTAAGGAATCAGTGGGGAAGTACAGACCGCTGCAAAACAGTGGTTTGCATTCACCCATTTTAACTCCAGAGGGATAACACAGACCCCAACAAGCTGTCCCTCTAGAGTAAAAAGAACCCGGTGTTTCTGGGTTCTTTTTGCGGCACCAGAGTGAGTGCGCCACTGGTGAGTGCGCCACTTATGTCAAAATGGCAGCACCCATATGGATGGGATGCCATCATTACTCTGCCATCATGCAGTACTAGGGTTAGGGACTATGCTGTTGGTTCATGGTCCCTAACTCTAGAATCAGCAGCGGCACTGTGCTTTGGAACCGTCTGTCCCACGCCAGTGATGCTTTTCTTCCCGGTGTACTACTTAACTGTATACTTTGGAAGGCTTGGAAGGTATTCAAAAACTGTGTCTCCACACCTGCAGAATGAAACAGCATAGTCCAGAAAACCAGTACATCAGCCTCCACAATATTTGTGATGGCTCGTACTAATTTCTTCTTAATATCTCCTCATTACCTATCATGGCATAGGTTAACTCCCAGGATGATTGACTGTATGGCAAATAATAATAATAAAAAATAAAAATGACTCTTAGCATCAGATAAGCCTATTTTACTGCTTCAGTAATTGTTTGGAAAGATAACACAGAGAAAAAGTGTCCCATTCTTCAATATGATGTTTTTATGGAGAACCAAAATCTTGTTGACAAATTAACTTTTCATGGGGGAAGAGAAAGGGAAGATAGAAGGGAATTTTCTTCATTAAATTGTTAAGAATACATCACCCCGGGGTTACTAATTGCTTTACTTTTCTTTCTGAACTGAGGCAGATGAATCTGGAACAAAATGAATTCTGACCCACTTGTTAGGGATCATCCCATAAATCTTTCTGTGGCTATTTTACAAGGTTGTCTCTTCATTGTATGTCTTCTATATTGTCCAATGAGATAGATAGAGCGGTTCACAAGAGAAGGGTCAGGGAACATGCCAAACAGCAGCTCTCTAATATAAGTATGTTTTACAGAACAAAATATATACTTGGGTAGTTTCATCCCTGTATCCGCACCCCTTCCAGCCTATAGCCCCAAACCCAACCCCTTTAATATTGCCTAAAAAAAGTTTCATGATTTATTTTAGACCATTGGCTATGTGACCAAGGCTGATGACAGTTGTAGTCCGGCAACATTTGTAGTCCAGCATCATTTATGTGCAATCATGCTGGCCACATGATTACAGAGTAGTCTTTGTCAATGCTGGCTCTTTGGCTTAGGAACGGAGATGAGCACCACCCCCTATGCCTGGTTTCCAGACCTTTCACCATTTTAGTGAAGTGTGACACACTCACCCAAGTTTGAAAAACACATCCAAAGTTGTTCTTCCAGACACAACCCTCCTTCTTCTCCCTGTACAGGGTCTGAAAATAACTTGTCAATGTTTCAGAGCATCCAACAGTGAAAAGAAATTCCTACACATATTAGTCTCAGAAGGAGGCATCACAGCATGATAATGTGGTTTCAGAATGGCTAGCCATTGGTTGAAGATATCACCAATAGCATCTTATCAAGCAACAAGTATGCACATTCATAGTGCTGACCAAGGCTTTGCTGGTTCTCAGCTGAAGAATTCCACTCCTCTTAATAGCCAGCAGGGATGTTCAACAGCGTTCTTTGGTGAGCTAATTCACTACTCTCATAGTATTATCTGTATTTACATCAATAATTAGTCTTTCAATTTACTTATAAGACTCTGAGTATCATTCTAGCTGTCTTGAGTCCCATTCTTTGGAAAAAAGCTGGAATATAGCAAAAGTTATATTTAATGTAATGGGCATTCCACAATTTGGGTGCCACAGAAAGGAAAATCATCCCCATGTTTTTACCTATTGGATTAATTGCAGATGACACCAAATTAGGAGGTACAGCTAATATCCCAGAGGACAGGACCTGAATAGATTAGAAAGCTGGGCCAAAGCTAACAAAATAAATTTTAATATGGAGAAATGTAAGGTAGTGCACTTCGGGCAAAACAATGAAATGCATAGAGATAGTATGGGGAACACCTGGATTAATGAGACTACATGTGAAAAGGATCTAGGAGTACTAGTAAACCAGAAGTTGAACATGAGTCAACAGTACGATGTGGCAGCTACAAAGGCCAATGAGATTCTAGGTTGCATCAATAGAACTATAGTGTCTAGATCAACAAAAGTAGTGGTGTCACTCTATTATGCTTTGGAGTGCTTTGGTGCTCCAGAGAATAGGAACTGGAACAATGAATGCAAGCTACAGGAAAAGAGATTCCACCTAAACATTAGGAGGAACTTCCTGACAGTAAGACCTGATTAGAGAGTGGAACACACTTCCTCGGAGAGTGGTGGAGTCTCCTTCTTTGGAGGTCTTTAAACAGAAGATGGATGGCTATCTGTTGGTAGTGCTTTGATTGTGAGTTCTTGCATGGCAGGGGGTTGGACTGGATGGCCCTTGCGGTCTCTTTCAACTCTATGATTCTATGATTCCAATGGTAGGATGCAGAGAAGGGCATCCTTGGCAGATTTCAGGGGTTGGGTAGGTACTTATATGGGAGGTGGCCCTTCACATTTTCATCTTCAAGGGCAGCCCCATGAAAAATGCCCTGCAACAACCTTATTGGGAAGTTTCAAATGCATTAATTTCTCTGGATGTAGATTAGCCTTGCCCAAGAAAGGCTGTAGCTAAGTGACAAATGAAATTAAAGCTAGCCCAAGCAATCAAATTTGAGTCCAGTCTAAGTCCCATTAATAGGAATGTATCCTGGAGTATTCCCAGGCCAACTACCTGCTCCTTCAGGAGGAACGCAACCCCACTCAGATTAGGATGCTTACCCAATTCCCAGACAATCAAATCCAGGCAGACATCTTTATCAGTTTAACACTAATGCCCAAGTTGCAAAGTACATAACTAAGGCCCCATACAGACAGGCCAAAATAAAGCTGCTTCGGATCAATTTGGAGGTATGCAGTTTAAATGTTGCATGTGTCCTAAGACTCTGGAAGCCGCACCAAAGCCATGATCCAGTCCTAAGGACTGGAGCACAGCTTTGGCACAGCTTCCGGACTCTTAGGATGCATGCATCATTTAAACAGCCTAACTCCAAAGTGACCAGAAGCAGCTTTATTTTGGCAGTCTGTATGGTGCCTAAGTTTAATTCTTCGGGAAGGTCCTGTTTCTTGACAACTTATCCTTCTTGTGATTATTTTCACTAATTTACAGCCAAAGGTGTTCCAAACTAACTGTATTACAAGAGTACAACATTGCCAGAAAGTCCCAGGACATAAAGATTCTAGACACCATGAAGAAAGTGCAATTGAAAACTCAGTGATTCATTGAAGGAAAGCCAAATTATCTGTCCATGAGGAATGGGATGCGGCTGTTAGGCAGTCAAGCAGTTAGTGCAGGATAAGAGAGCTAGTGAGGCAGGGCCTAAACTAGATTGCTCTCCAGGTAAATATTCTGTCCTGACATAGAAGGACTGACAGCCAGGTCAGGGCCAAAGTTGTAGCAGACCTACTGCCACATGTGTGGCAAATCTATCTGGATTTTTTCCCATCATTTCTCCCACAACTGCTCTAAATGGAATGGAAAATCCAGAAGTGCTGAAAACAGCCAGAGCTCTCATTAATCTGAGAGCTGCTACAGAAGGAATCATAGAATCATAGAGCTGAAAGAGACCACAGGGGCCATTGAGTCCAACCCCTTGCCAAACATGGACACCAATCAAAACACCCCCGACAGATGATCATCCAGACTAAAAACTTCCCAAGAAGGAGACTCCACCACACTTTGAGGCTGTATATTTTTCCACTGTTGTACAGCTGTGACTATCAGGAAGTTCCTCCTGAGTTTTAGGTGAAATCTTTTTTTTTCCCTGTGGCTTGAATCCCATTGCTCTGGGTCCTATTCTCCGGAGCAGCAAAAAACAAGCCTCTTCAATATGATTTGCCTTTGATTGTGTAGATCCTGAAAAGCTACAGGCCATTCTTAAAGAAATGGGTGTGCCAAAACATTTTATTGTCTAATTCATTGCCCCTCAACAGACAGTACTCAGACAGCCTATTGAGCCGACACAGATACCGCTTCCTCACTACAATGATCTATGTTAAATGGAGGGATAGAAAATTTGGCCTGAAATTCACAGAATCTTCCAGTCATCCTTTAAACAGAGGCTGGATGGCTAACCAATGGCCATAATAGCTGGGAGATTCAACAAGCTGTACTTCAAAAACATTATTTCTATGCTCTGATTATATTTGTGTATTATGTTATTGATGCTGAAATCCTGTAGTTTAGCTGGAAACAGAGTAGACCCATTGAACCTACTGAATGGTGAGTCAACATATTGAGTAAATTCCATTGATGCAGTGGCTCTATCTGGAGAGAAGTTAGGTCACTTGTTCATAAACACATGCAAACTTTGTACAAATCTGTACCCTCTTTTGTCTTTTTTCAGGGAGGTGGGTGATATGTAAGTAATATGGGTGATATATGACATCCTAATATGCATATCACACCTCAGTTTGAAGCATATATGCATAGAAATAGGTAGTACAGTATATCCTTTAATCTCCATATTACAACTCAAAAAGTCTCTGAATAGAGTTAACTTTACTATATATGATTTAATAGAAGAGATTCAGGATTAATTCGCTGTAATAAAAAGAAAATGTCTCATTCTACCACTCTGCCGTAAGTCTCAATTACATTCAGAGATAACAGAGACAGCCAAAGGCTAGTGATAACCTTATGTAGAATAGAGATTCTTTTAGTTAGTTTGCAAAAATATTGCTCGGTCTTGAAATAATGATTGATGGGGGAATTGGTAATGTTTAGCTAGTTTTGCCCACTATTCCCTAGTTGCAGAGATGAAACCTGAAACTAAAAACCAGAAGGTGTGTCTAAACTGTACCCCAACTGCTTCTAAAAACTAATGGTTTATAGATATTATGCAAAGTATTTAGGGAGAGTTATTGAGTCATTAATTTATCTAGCACTGTCCCTCTTTCTGTTATATCTGGTGAAATATTGCTTTTACCATATATTATAAGGACTGGAAACGATGTAGAGCAATGACCTTCATATTTTCTGTATCAAGGGGACTCTTTCCACAACAGCTCCACCAGCAAGGAACCTCTGTATGGTTTCTACAAACCTAAGCCCTACGATAGCAGATTTAAGTCCTGTAGTTTTGTGATGTATCAACTACTCTGGATGAGAATTCTAAAAGCCCCTCTCTACACTGTGAATCCTAGGATTCTATGGAATGGAATCATGGCAGTTAAAGTGGAATAGTAATGTGAAGGCTGTATCTACATAGGAGAAATAATGCAGTTTGCTTTAACTGTCATGGCTCAGTGCTGTGGAATTCTGGGATTCATAGGCGCATTACAGACCGCCCAAAACGGGCGGTCTGTCAGTGCTGTCATTTGCTGTGCTGAGGAGCCCTAGCAGCCAAATCACGCGACTCCTTGGCGCAGCAAAAAAGAAGCCGCAAAAGCGGCTTCTTTTTGCGCCCCGGAAGTGGCACCACAAGTGGTGCACTTGTAGTGTCACTTCTACCGTGCGACGTGTAGATGCTAGGCATCCGCGACATCAAGATGGCAGCACCTGTGTAGAATGGGTGCCGCCATTTTGTATGCACTTCGCACGTACTAGGGTTAGGGGCATCCGGAAAGGACGCCCCTTTTTAACCCTAGTACATGCATAGCGCGTACTTTCCACCCGTGCAGAACCGGCCATAGTTTCATTTGATTTGTAGGCTTCTCTGTCAACAAATTATTGGTGGCACAACCTACTACAATTCCCAGGATTCCATAGCATTGAGCCATAGCAATTAAATTGGTGTCAAATTGCATTATTTCTGCAGTACAGATACAGCCTATAACTGTATAGAATGAATGGCCCCCAAGACATCTTACTCTTATGGTTGAAACTGGTGTTCAGTGCTGAAATATACTCCAGGGCAAACTGTTTAAACATATCATTTATTTATTTATTTACTTTATTGTTATTGTATTGCTGTGATGCATTTGATGGGGGTGTATTTTGTATTTTTGATTCCTTTGTTTTGTAATCCGCCTTGATTCCGCAAGGAAAAGGCAGACTATAAATAAATCGTATTATTATTATTATTGTTAAATCTTTTTTGTTGTGCTTTGGCTGGCTACTATTGTGTCTGCATTATGAAGATATTTATGAATATTATTAGTAACCTCTTTTTTAAAAAATATCACTCTACAGTATTCTGTTCCTAGTATGGTAAAGATCAGGTTTTCCATTGAATGTAGTGAGAAACCTTTCAAGTGGAAAAGCTGGTGGTAACCCTAATCAACTTCACAAAAACAGCTGGATACAGAAATACAGGGATTTATGGTCAGGCACTGCAAACCTGATTCTGAAAAAGTTTGGCACCAAAAGTCTTGTGCTTAGACTACTAATTTTGTCAGTTTCACCTTTTCCCCCACATTCCTTTTTTCATAATTTCAATTACTTTTTCTCAGATTTTGAAGAAACGTGTAAGCTTTAGAAAGTTTTATAGGAAAAAATGTGAACCAAATCCACACATCCTTAAATGAAGTCCCCAAACCTGGAAATAAACGCTTCACACGGCATATTTTCAAATCATTTTGGACCTTAATGTTGCTGTGCTTGAAGTGGACCAATGGTGGCCCGAGAGATGTGCTGCCACTACATGGATCAGCATGGTGAGGATAAAGAGGAGTGACATGGGACCTGTCTTTCAGGGGAAAATATCAGTCATCCAATGCCATTGTTTTACAGTATGGTGATACGATATTATTAATCTAGATCCTAATATGCTACATAAACTGACAGCAATTGTTCTTTTTCCTCCTCACATGGCAAATGTCTAAATGGTTTCAGTTTCAGTTGGCTAATCATGTTGATCAATTGATTAATCCTTTCATTTTCAATATTTAGCTATTCCTCCACAGATGGCTACAGAGTCTTATTAACATGCCTGGAAAGTTGCCAGATGCCATATTGCTTGAGGTACCATCGCAAAAATAAATTATGTGTCATAATAACAGTGTGAAAGCTAGAGATTCTATGGACATCATATTGGGAACATCAAGGCTGATTGGGTTATAATTACATATTAGCCCAAGAACCTCCCCCCATTCCCATTTCTTTCCCTAGAAGATACAGATATCTCAGAAGCAAAGTACTTGCGATTTCAAGAGCTATTTTCTCTAATTGTTCTGCAACCAGACAGAGAGCCCTGCAGCAGCATGGATGCTATGCTAATTATTGGTACTACAAAAGGCCTAGGAGACAAAGAGGCCCTGATGCTTCTGTCATTTACATCCCCTTTAATGCTGGTATCCTTCCATTGGCATCCCTGGAATTATTGCTGAACATCACAGGGGTGCTAGAAAGAAAATCAGCTTCAGTGATTTGTTCATACCAATTTGTTCTTGAGGTACTTTTTCTTACTGTAAATTGTGCTGTTAAAAGGTGTCACTTCCCCTAAATAAGCTAAGCAATTATGACTGCATTTTAGTACTTGCCAAGGTTGGCAGCTGGTGCTCCATGGGTAGAAAACAGGCTCTAAGGAACACCACTTATTTCTTTCATGCCCTCTTAAGGGGTAGAAAGGATCAAGGAACATATGTCATTTGTTAGAACAAGACTTACTGGTGGAAGAGTTAGGAGATAAGAAAAGAGAACTTGGCCACCTCTATGAATTCAAGGTGGTGATTAGGATCATAGGATATATGTGATGTTGTTTTTTCCATTCATATATGCACCAAAGAGTGAGAGGATTACATTCACTGGCATGCACCTGGTGGCTATCGATACATGTTCCCCAAACGACATACAGTATGTGTACAGCTCAGTGGCTGAGCTGTTGGACTTCTGAGATTATGGTGAGCCTCTTAAGCTTATTGCACAGGTCCCTGGGACAGGCCTGGCGCTGAACGAAAGGGAGCGGGATGGGAACAGAATGGGCCAAAGGATGCAATTTACTGCATGCCAGAACACCAACGTCACCACCGGAAGTTCCCATTCTGTTCCTAATCTGTCGCACAGGAGGCGATTTTCAGGAACTGTTAGAAACGTTCCTGAAAATTGCCTTCTGTGGGATGGATCTGGAATGGAATGGGAACTTCTGGCGGCAGTGGTGGTGTTCTGGCATGCGGTAAAATGCGTCCTTTGCCCCATTCTGTTCCCATCCCACTCCCTTTCGTTCTGCGCCAGGCCCATCCCAGGGGCCTGTGTGATAAGTTTATCTGCCATAAACTGAGTTCCTTACTAAGTATGTCATTTATTACTTAACTTTCTTCCATACGGTTGATACATAGTGAAACTTTTGCAGCTTTAAAAATTAAGTAAAGTTAGTTGCAAAGCAACACATTAGATATTATGGAGTCATTTTGTCTCCTCTTTGGGAAGATTACTAATTTTTCCTCTATCACACCTTTGCTGGGTTTTGAAGAAATCCGTCTTCATCCCTTGTTGTCTGGAGAACCATGCATAATGAAGAGAGAGAGAGAGAGAGAGATGGCAAAAGAGCATTCTGAAATTGACAGTCCCTTGCCCGTTTCTTGCTATCTTCCATTGATGCATGGTTCTAAATTGTTGACATAATTCTGAAGAAAGCTTTTGTTAAACAATCTTTGGCCAGTGGCATGATGTGTTTGGATGGCATACAGTCTTTCTGTAATGCATGACTGTACATTTGATATGAGTGAGACCTTTCATCTGGCTGTGGTTTACTTTCCCTTTTCTTTCTAGTTGCTTGACAAGCCTTGGTTTAAAGCTAAAATCAAAGCAGCCATACTTCGAAAAGCAATTTCATTTTTATTTTCTCCTCTCTCTTTTTCTTTTTTACCTGAAACACTGGGGTTTAAATTATAAGCTTTAGGATGACTCAGAAGACGTAATGCATGCATATAAACCACATAATTTTCTTAGTGTATTTTCACAATCAATATCACTGTGTGTTTAAAGTAGGAACCTTGGGTCAATCTTCTAAGTACTGAATGAATAATACAATTTTTTTTATACATATAAAAAATCTGGGACGTGCTGCACAGTGCAAATAATAGCTTACATGAATATTTAAAGCATATACAGTAGGAAGTAATTGCCAAGTAGCAAGGCATACTAAAATGAGGAAGCTGGAAGTAAAAGCGGGCAGAGCAGGACAGATACAGGATTGCTTCCATACAGCCCAATAGAACTTCTTAAACAGAACTTCTAAAACAGAAAACAACCCATCATAAGAATGCCACACCCTGTCCTTACACCTTTACCTCTAAGTTCCCAGGCTTGAGTAGGCAATGGGCCATAGTTTGGTGGCAGAACACTTGTTCTGCATGGGGAAAATGCCAGGCTCAGTCTTGCTGGGGATGCTCTAGTTGGATTTCCTGCACTGAGCCGAGGGATGGACTTTATTGGAACCCTTTCTAACTCTGTCACTTTATGGTGATGTTACAAGTCAACTCAAGGGCAGTTAAAAACAACAACTATGAAGTCCAATAACAACAAGAGGGCTCTTGGATTCTTTACCTACCTTTCCCATTTGCTTGAATATGTTTACATTTTGCTAACATATGTGCTGCTTTTCTGCATTAAAGTTGCTGTGTGTCTTCAGATTTATGGTGACTGTAAGGTGACCCTATCATGGGGTTTTCTTGGCAAGATTTGCTCAGAGGAAGTTTGCCATTGTCTCTCCCTGAGGCTGAGAGCATGTGGCTTTCTGAAGGTCGCCCAATGGGTTTCATGGCCTAGCTGGGAAATGAACCTGGTCTCCAAAGAAATCATCCAACACTCAAACCACTATGCCAGGCTGGTTCATTATAATAGTAACTGTGAGAGGTGTACACTTCTCTTTCACTAACATTTTCTTTGCCTATAAAATTGACCACAACAGAATGCTTTCTAATGGAAAAGGGGGTGAGATAAGGTTGTATTCTATCATTCTACCTATTCAATTTGCATCCAGAAAATATCATGAGCAGAGCAGTTTTAGACAAGGAAGAAGAAGAAGTGAATATAGGAGGAAGAATAATCAACAATCTAAGATATGCAGACAATAATATTCTACTAGCAGAAAGCATCATAGACTTGAAACAGTTGCTGAAGAAAGTCAGAAAAGAAAGGGTTGAGGAAGGCTTTATGTTTAAGAAAACTAAAATAATGACTACAGGGGAGTTACAGAAAATCAGTTTAGGTAATTAGGAAATTGAAATTGTTAAGCATTTCTCATACCTTGGCTCAAAAATTGATCAGAACAGAGGTTGCAGTCAAGAAATCTGAAAAAGACTAGGAAGGACAACTGTTGGGAAGGACAACAATGAAAGTACTAGAGAAACTACTAAAGTACAAAAGAAATAAAACTAGATAACAAAGTTAGGTTCCTCCAATCAATCATATTTCCCATCATCATCCCATCTTGCAGATGTGCAAGATGGATAGTGATAAAAAGAAAACCACCTCATTTGAGATGTGGTGCTGGAGAAGAGTACCACATTATTGGACACATTATTAAAAGGCAGGACTCATTAGAAATGGCAATAATCCTAGGAGAATTAGGGTTGAGAAAAAGAAAAGAGGAACATAAATGGGATTTGAAGGAGGAGTCAACAGCTGCTTGCTATATCTCTTCGTCTTTCACTGTGGACAGAGAATTTGTTACACCTTTCCTATGTTAACATAACTGGCTATTTTGGCAATACATGCAGGGAAGGGGATTCTTAATTACAGTATTTTCAGGTCAGAAGGCTTATGGGGCAGGTGAAAGCAGCTTCTCTTTTATTTTCACCCTCCCACATACTTTTAAAAGTAAAACTGGTTGTTCATTATGCATTGCAAGGGATTCATCCTCATTGCAGCCAGGTATTCTCCCAGATTTCTACTTCCCAGCACAGTTGCCAAAGTTCATCTGCACTATATACTGTATGCTTTTGCACTCACTCACATCCCCAATGAAATCTGGGGGAAATGTTTCTAATTTAAAGAGCTATGTTTGGTGTCTTGATTTTCAGCCAGGAAACCTAGAGAAAAGTGAGATGTAACACAATTATTAGATTTTTAAGCACTGCTCAAATTGACATCTATTTCTTACCAAGATATCTGATAGTCATTGTCTCCCATATGAAACACATGGTTAACATTCCCGGTGAAATCAATAGGGCTTAAGTGCTTAAGTTTGGCTAGATTATTGTGTGCAATGTTCCTATCAAGTATCCTTGGTGAGGGCTGTTTCACATATGTAAGTCAATGAAACATTAATGCTTATCAAGTGATGAATGCACACTTGTGAATCAGTCTTATTTTCTATTGACAGAGAAGAGCTGGCCTAATCAAGATGAAAGGAAGCAAGGGATGCTGGGAAGATATTAGAACTCTTCACATCACATTTCTAGTGACTAAAAGTCTGGGTTTAAATCCCTATCTATTCAACTATGTTTGCTGAATCAGGATTGTCTCCCCTCCTCCAGTTCTGACAGGGCCTTCATTTTAAATGGCAATATAAGTAGTTCTCATATGGCCAGTTCCAGAATTTTCAAAACAATAGTTTCAAAACAATAGTTTTGAAAATGAATTTGGTGTTAAATCATTGCTGATTTATTCAATTTATACACAAGGCAGTGATGCTGGGAAACTGGATAAACATTGGGAAATGAATTCATTACAACCAACACAACTAATTAAAATAATGGGATTAGTAAAGTTAATGTTAAAGTTAACCTATTTTTTACGGTGTAATGTTGGAAAAGACCACTATATGGAGAGTGTCATTGTTGACTCTTGGGCACATTTTATTACTGAAACCTTCAAAAGTGTTCTTGTTGTTGTTTTAAAGTTGCCTTTCCCCCAATCTGGATTTATTTTTACCCAGGTAAAACAACAAACAACAACACTAACAAAACAAACTGCTAGACAAAAATAAACATACACTACTGATGCCCTCTCCCCCTCCCATTGGTGGATATATACCACTATTTATTTACTTCATTTACTCCTCCTTTAATTCAATGATATTTACTTCTGAGTAGATTTTTTAAAAATGAAGACAAAAGTGGGGATGGGAAGGTTTAGCTATCTTTGTTTATTTGTTTTGGCTCTGAGCTCTAACATTACCAAACTACTCAATGTACAATGGGCCCTTGTTATCCGCTGGGATTTGGTTCCAAGATCCCCTGTGGATAACAAAATCCATGGATGCTCAAGTCCCATTAAATATAATGACATAGCAAAATGGTGTCCCTTATAAAAAATGAAAAATCAAGGTTTTTATAAGGGACACCATTTTGCTATGTCATTATATTTAACGGGACTTGAGCATCCACAGATTTTGTTATCCACGGGGGATCTTGGAACCAAACCCCAGCGTATAACAAGGGTCCACTGTATCTGTCTTCTCTTTTTCACATCTACTACTGTTAAGCCAGGTATCCCTCATCCAGGGATGTCGCCAGGATTTTGGGAAGGGGGGGTCCAGACTAAGTGCCACCATTATAATGGGGCTTGGGTGCGGCGGCGCAGCAGCATGCACCATTCATTTTATCTAACGGAAGGGGGGTCTGGACCCCAAGAACCGCCCCCTTGGCTATGTCCCTACCCCATCCTATAAGTGTGCATTTGGTTTTTGTGACCAAAATGTAGAACTTTGAACTTGTCTCTGTTGAATTTCATTATATTAGTTTTAGCCTAATTTTCTAGTGTATCAATGTTCATTTGAATCCTTTTCCTATGTTCCAATGTTTTAGCTACCTCTCCCAGTTTTGCATCATCCACACACTTGATAAGGTGTCTCTAAACCAGCACACAACATCATTGAGAAAAATATAGAACAGTGTCAGTCCAGAGGATCAGCCATCTGCTATAATGTATCCTAACAATTTCATTTTAGTTAATATGAGAAATCATAAGATTAAGATTGCTCTTAATAAGAAAACCCAGCAGTATAGCCAAGATCACCAGAAAATTCCAATGAGTTAACAATTAACTATGCTAATTAACTACTATCTTCAAGCTCTGGCCATCTCCATGCTGCAAATAGCTATACAATTTCAAATTAACCAATGTGAATGGGTTACAATTTTGTTCATTTCACATTGTTTTGAAAAGAACATACTAAAATTCATAAATTCCTTCATAAACAAGACAGAATTGATGTTAAAAAAAGCATATGCGGAAAGAACTAAATGGATAGATTTATTCATCCTTACTTATGACATGTTGATCTTTCTAAAGGAAAGCACAACATACCAGTAAGTAAAACCCATAACCATCAAACTTACTCTGAAAACGGAGAAGCTACCCTACTGTGATCATGCTAACTCAAAAAATCTATGACTACGTAGGGAGTATCTATGATGAATTCTTCTTCTTCTATACTAAAATGGTATCTGGTTAGCTTCCCAGGAAATGGGTTAAACCTGATTAGGTCTTGAACCTTATAAAAGGTAAATGGTTTTTACTATGAAGAGGTTTAGTAGAGGCATTGAGTGTGATGCTGACAGAGAAGGAAAGCTTTCAAGCTCATTATAGTCAGAGATCAGTTTACTTCAAAACCAATAGCATTGCTTCAGGTCAAGGCTATAGGTAGCATGAAGTCTAGTGTAGAGATGACTGATTTTCCCTGCTTAAAGTTGTCTGGATTGTTTATTTTAGAAAACAAGCTTTTAAGTTTATGACAGTACAACTTGCATTAATAGAGTTATATCTTGTTTTAGAGAACAAATACTTCTGTTTTTGTTTTTTTTAAAGATCTGTGGTCAGTAGTGGCTGTGAGCTCTCATGTGCCAAACAGAAAGTTTCCTGCTTTGTTGCTGTTTCCCCCCATTATTGAATGTTGGTACATCTTGCATACTCCACGCTGTATTTGGGGTCTCCATATTCCATATCTGGAGCCATCACATTCTTGAGAGGTCATGATGACATCCAGTTCTGGGCACCACAATTCAAAAAGGATGTGGAGAAACTGGAGCGTGCCCAAAGGAGGGCAACTAAAATGGTGAAGGGTCTGGAAACCATGTCCTATGAGGAATGTCTTAGGGATCTGGGGCTGTTTAGCTTGGAGAAGAGAGGGTTAAGAGGTGATATGATAGCCCTATTTAAATATTTGAAGGGATGTCATATTGAGGAGGGAGCAAGCTTGTTTTCTGTTGCTCCAGAGACTAGGACCCAGAACAATGGATGCAAGCTACAGGAAAAGAGATTCCACCTCAACATTAAGAGGAACGTCCTGACAGTAAGGGCTGTTCGACAGTGGAACAAATTTCCTCAGAGTGTAGTGGAGTCTCATTCCTTGAGCATCTTTAAGACCCAAGGCATGTGGACAATCCAGGTAAAAATACAATCAGAGCTGCTACTTGTTCCTTCCTTCCCCAAGTCATCGGCATTTCCTTTTGCACCTTGAGACAAATGCGATCCTTTGTCCTATTCAGTTTCCTTGTACCCAAAGCAGTAAACTAATCTCTCTGCTTGCCCCCTGCCATGTTCCTAGCCTCCTCATCCCATGCAGTCACCCTGGGGTTGTCCTGATCTAATCACTGTTTTTATCACCTTAAACCTAAGGTCAGCAACCAGTCTGGAATCCCATTGTTGATTCTTGGGAAAGAACATCCAACCTTTGCTAAACTACAGGATAGCATATCCCCAGAGGTTAGTTTTCCCAGGCTATGCTCCATGTAAGAAACTGTGACATACTCAGATCCCCCCCCCCCCAACAGTCTGAGTCACTCCAATTTTCTATGGTTGTTGTGTCTGTGTGAATTGGTATTGTGTGTGTGGTTGCACACTGCAATTTCTAAATAAAATCATCTTAATTCACCCAAATATGGTGTTCTTCTCAGTTATTTCTGGTATATTCAGGTGCAAACAATCCCAAAGGTTGCCCCAGCCTCTTGCTAATTTCCCCAACATTTAAAGTAACATTGACACACTTGACAAGACTCCAGCTACCACCCAGTTCCCCACCTTTCTTTGGGTTACACACCTCCACTTTTATCATGAAGCAAACTTGAAAATATATATATATATATATATATATATATATATACACGTACATACACCCTTTTCTAAAATAACTCCAAGCCAAAGCTTCTGGTATTACATTAAACATTCATTACATTAAATTCCTCCTGCTTCTTCTACAGAACAAATATTTCCTTGCTCACATTCCCTTTGGGCTTAGAATAGTATGTTGAATCCCTTGTTATAATAACCATCTATCTTCTATTGTTTGGAGTTGAGAGGTGTCTAATCTTAATACACAAGGTGACCAGGGGAACGTATCTTTCTTTCCCTTCTTAAAATTTGTGTCCTGTAATTCCTCACACAAGCATGGGGCACACTCAGTACTACCTAGGCTAGAGTAGAGATGCTTTAGCCATTGTAAGAATCATAGAAAGACAGAATGATATAGCCATGCTAGAGTGCATAGTTAAATGTATTTAAGTTGTGCTTTAGTTTCTCCTACTTTTTATGTTTGATTTGCATAAGGTGACCCTCTGAAGAGGAAAATGGCCTGTATCCTTGGAGGGTACCTGCAACGTTTATACGAATGGGAAATCAGTTTCTTAATATGCCCCTTTCCTACACAGTCACAGTCTCTTCATACGGAGGACCACAAAGACGGGGAGGAGGAAGGAGCTAGTTCCGTTATGTCCACCCACCTCCTCATGTTTTAAAACACTTGAATGGTACTACTTTTTCTCACTGAAATTAATGGATCTAAGAACATAATACTACACATCTCACTTAGAAATATATCTCACCACTCCGGATCCAAATTAGAAATGTAAATGTTCACTTTCTTCATTTCTGAATGGAAGAACAAAGATTGTTCTCATAATTTGAATGCACTGGTTTGTGTTCTAGTTTCTGGGACAGCAGAAAACAAGCTTGCTCCTTTTTCTACATGACTTTCCTTGAGATATTTCAAGATGACTGTAATCTCACCTCCCAGTCTTCTCCAAGCTACATGTGCTTCTCAGTTGTTCTTTAAAAAGATATGTTTTAAAATAAATAATAAATAACACTTACACAAACTAAAAAAAAGAAAGAAAACAAAGAGGCAGGAAATCCAAAAAAGAGTGGGGAAAAAAGAACAACAACAACAACAACAACAACAACAACAAAAGACTTCCAATCTTCCTTGTAGCAGTTATAGATACATACAGTTCTTCATTGCTCTTTTCCTGGTTAAAACAGCTATCTATTTTCTTCCAATAATATATTCTCATTAATTAAAATCCCCCCTGCCAAATTACCCAATCTTTTCACTTCACTTCCCTCAAACTTTAAGAAAACGATTGTCAACAATGTTACTCTAAAATAAAAATCCATTTATATATCAATTTCTTCTATATTTGTCAACTCCAATGTCCATGTCTTTTCCCTCTTAATTAAATCTTCAATCTCCTTCCAAATTTCTTTTCCAACTATAAAATCTCTATATTTAAATCCCTATAGCTACCTTTTCTATTAAAACATCACTACTAACATTTCCTACAAACCTTTAAAACCCTTTTCACATTCCAAAAAATAATTTCTTAAGTTATTCTACAGCACATTCTATAACCTATTATTAGCCTCAAAGTATAACAGACACCAACTCTTTATCTCCTTAACTACTTATATTTTTATTAATCTAGCTTTTTAACATCATGGTAACTATACATAATTCTGAAAAAAACAGTTTTGTAATAAATTCTTTTATAAATATTCTACTTAAGAACATAATCTTATCCAAATTTTTATTTCTTTACTCACATATTTTCCCTTTAATCCAATAGTGTGTTCTAGCTAGAATTCATAACCCATTTACCACACATTCTCAAATTTCTTTTTCATCTTATATTTCATTTTTGGCATCATCTGCTTTACAAACTTAACCTTTCCTTTCTACGGTTGTTCATGATGTGTATCAATTGCCAGAACAAAGGCTACTTGAAATAAACATCATTCTGAGCAAAATGTCCTCTCCACTGCGATCTTTCCCCCCACCAACAAAAAATTCCATCTATCCCTCTCCAAAGCAATATTTCTTCATTCTCCTCTATATCCCAACACAGTTCTCCTGGAATAATAGGACATGACATCTTTACATCACCACCATTTGCAACTTTAAAATTTAATTCCTACATCAACTTAGATTGGTTTTCCATATATACATTTTTGTATAACTAAACAAGGTTAAGTAGATCTTTTTTATTCTTTTTCCTTATGATTTCAAAGGCCCAGTCTTTCCACTTTGTCATCACTTTGCCTTATAGTCCCAACCACTTTTTTCACAACTTGCTTAACTTCCTTATGTTTGTTTCTCAAATCTTTCTTCAGTCCTTCTTTCCATTCCATAAAATCACTTCTAAACTCTCTAAATCTAAACACTTGTCATATTTTCTCTAACGTTTATGAGGAAGACTTCAGGGCCATTCAGATTACCCTTTACCCTGATTCAGAAACCAGATTAAAACTGGGAAATTCATATTGGTGCCAGTTCTTTTACACTTGAATTTGAGCTTTGCACACCCGTTCAGGGGAAAATCCCCCTTGGTGCGGGCCTTTAGGCAGCTTTCTCTCTCTCTCTCTCTCTCTCTCTCTCTCTCTGTATTTTTATTCTTGACAGATTATGCAAATGCTTTTTCTACAGGTTGATACATATTGATAGAATGTGTCTGCTTGTGCTACATTTCCCTTTCATTTGCTTGCTGCTGGCACGGCCTTCACTTTGCAAGTGGCATTATTATTATTATTATTATTATTATTATTATTATTATTATTATTTTGTTTGTAATATGTCAGTGCTACAATGCAAATGTTACAAATGTTTACCTTTCAATTTGGCAAATTGATACAATGTGTGAATGCTTTTGCTACACACAGTATGTGTATGTAAGGCATTCTGGGCTGGCAATGGGAGGAAAAGCAAAGAGGATGCAGAGATGGTGAGGTGGTATTATTATTATTATTATTATTATTATTATTATTATTATTATTATTACAAAGGAAGAGGATGGCATGGGTGGGGCAGGCAAGGGCTTTGGAGGTGGCATTGGGCTTGAAGGGAAGAGGCTTCAAAGAGAAGAAAATGCTGGGCTGGAAGCAAAGGGGAAGCAAGAAGCTGGCATCCGAGGGGGAGGCAAGGGCTTCGGAGGTGGCATTGGGCTTGAAGGGAAGGGTAGGGAAGAGGTTCCAAAAAGGAGGAAATGCTGGGCTGGAAGCGAAGGGGAAGCTAGAGGCTGGCTTGTGGAAACCATGACTTGGAGGAATCACATTCTCTCAGCCTCAGGGTAAAGTCAATGGCAAATCTCCTTGGAACCAATCTTGCCAAGAAGACCCCAGGATTGGGTCGTTTTAGGGTTGCCATAATCTGTAATGACCCAAATAAACACAACACACACACACACACCTGGAGGTTTTTAAATTTGACAAGTTGACAGAATATGCACACACTGCCGCCAGGTTTTTTAAAAAAGGAGGGGGGAAGCACCCATTCGGTTGGCCAATGGCTGTAGGACTGGGCTCCTGGCTTGTAATCCACCACTCCAACCTGCTAGTTTTGTAGAATTTTATAGTTCCTTTTTGTGTCTTCCTGAACCTGGGAGAGAATGCTTTGCTGTGCTTAAATTCATTTCCAGGTTCCAAGGACAGGGAGTTTTTGTTCTGGCTAGTGATACATTTCCAAGGTACCTAGATATTTTACAACAACTTCACAGAACTACATGTACCCCCTTATTTACAGTTCTGTGAGGTTTGTTGTTGTGGTGGTGGTGATATGCCTTCAAGTCATTTCCAACTGACTGTGACCCTAAGGCAGACCTATCACTGGGTTTTGTGGAGCTGAGAGTATGTGACTCACCCAAGGTCAGCCAGTGGGTTTCAATGGCTGAATGGGGAACTGATCCCTGATCTCCAGAGTCATACTCCAGCACTCAAACTACTATATCATGCTGAGTCTCTGTAAGGTAGAGAATAGAGAATAAAGCTAGGCATCTACTCTAATGGGTGACTTGACTATTCTCCACAGCCCACCTGCTGGGCATTTCAATAATAAAGGTTGGAACATGAAAACTCAGAGTAAATCATACAGTGGGCCAGTGCATTTAGCAAATGATGTTGCTTTACAGGAGGGCAAACTTTTCTTCCATTTTTACCTGGTATCACCTCTTTTGATTGACATTTGATCTCCAAGACCTTGATAGAGGTCCTTCCCATCCATTGCAGATTAGTGTTACCCGAGATCCTTATAATGGAGGAAACCAGGGTTCAGTTTGGGATTCTCTGCTGGCAAGGCATGTGTTCCAATGCCAGGCAGCAGCACCTCTCTTTGGTGATGGCTTTACTTGAGAGTTTTGCTTTGCTTTGCTTTGCTTTGCTTTGTTTAAAAGGCCAGACAATAAACTTTGGTTTGCCACACTGACAGGTAGCATCTGCTTTGAGATCCCTGTCCCAGCATGAACTGTTAGGTACAACATATGGTAAAAGAATTTCCTTTGCCCTGCCAAACTGTGGGACATAACTTACACACATTACTGAAGACACAATAGTGAGTGGTCATAGATTTTCTGGTGCATACTGGAAGAATGGCAAATATGGATGGCTGCGGTCTTTACATTGGTGCAGAATTTCCAGCTTGTTTTTGTTCTTTTCCACTTTACAGACAGTTCTTCATCTAATCTTTCAGTGGCTACATCTTCTGACTTAAAGTGTCAGGCATTTTCCTCAGCATCCTTTAGACATGGGCATTCTATAAGGCATATAGTGATTTACTAGGCTGAGACTAGTAACAAGTACATCTCTTTTCTTTCCAATATAGCTCAGTAAACTGTATTGCTCAGCAAATAACATCTGACCAAAATGCTTGGGCAATTTTTTTTTCTAGAAATGAAAACACTGAAGAATATTTGGAACTCATCTCAATTTCAGTATCTTTAGGGGGAAAGACACCTATTTAATGAAAACAGATGGAATAATACAGGGAAGGCTATGCGAATGTGTTATCTTTTTGTATGCAGAGACAAGACACGTGACTCATAATGTGAATCTTTGTATTGGCAGCACAAAAGATTAGCCATAAATCTGCAATAAAAACAAAATGTGGCTAGCTATTATAGGGACCATCTTATCTAAAGCTGTATGGGCCAGCCTGTCATTATTTGTTTAATGTTGTAATTTTTTGAGCTGGCTTTATGTTGCAATTTTTCATGTTATGCAGTGTTTGCTGTACTACAGATCTACCCTTCCCTCATTGTGTGTATAATACAATAACATCCAAAATCCACAAAACAGTGATACCTTTATTCGGCTAACCAAAAAGCACAAACTATATGATACAAGCTTTCCACTGGCTTCTTCATCAGGCAAGGGTATTAAAAAGTCATATAGGACAAAAAATTATGATGACGTTAGTCACAGCCTGCATTTTCTCAATATGTTGTGTTGTTCTGTGGAGGGATATCTATGTAAGCAAACCCTTCTCCCTTCTGGTCATCTTCTGGGAACAAAGCATTCCAAAGTCTAGAAGATAACATTTGAATTCCATTAACAGTACAAAAAATAATATAGGTATCACTTCTGTGGATTTTGGATGTTGTTTCCTGAATAAGAAGATGCCACATTTTAGCCCCTACAGGGAATCCTTTACTGTTTCAGGTTTCTACCTTTCACAAAGGTAAAATGAAAAGAATTGGGATAACATTTGGCATATTTTACCAAAACAGTACTTAAAATTTTATTAATAGAAAAACACGGAGCCTTCCCTTGAGAGATTCATTGTTCTCTGCCTAAAAAGGGGGGCTGTGACCTCACAAAACATGGCGACATCTTGGATCTCAAAAGAAGTACCTTTTGGTATTGCTAATGGAAAACAAATTTTAACTCCTGGACTTTGGAGCACTTTGTTCCTGGTGCCATATGGTCAGAAGGAGGATGGGGCAACAGATATAAGTCTGTTTATGTGTCACTTCACATCATTTGTCAGATGGGTCAAATTGTACATCATGCTTTTTTGTACTGAAAGCATTCCGCATGATCCATCACTGAACATTCTGCCCTTTTTGTGTTGAATGCCTTGTGTTTGTTTATTCACCAATATCATTAATTTCAAACCTTTGGTTATGAAGATGGTGAGAATTGTAAGCTGCTGGACTTCAACTTCCAGTTGCCCTAGCCAGCATAGCCAATGGCAAGTTGCAGCCTAACAAAAACTGTAGAACCACATAGTTTCTGCCCCGGTTTATGGATTGTATGGCAGAGAATGATCTAAGTCCAATCCGTATGGATACATATATCCTCACTGAAATTAATGGGATTTTAGTTAGGTGTGAATAACAAGTCCATTTCATTTCTTTACTATTTCTAGGTTGCATTTGAGATTTCATTCATTTTTTCCCTTTTGAAAGGTGATACTTTTTTTTTTTTTTTTGAGTTAAAATGTATGTCCACCACTCAGTAAAATTGTCTGACTATGCCTTGACAAATGACATGCTTCATGCTATGGCCAACATTGGGTGACCTCTTCTTCTTCCCATGAAAGGCCATTTCCTAACACTGAAATGTGCCTCACAGCCATTTGGACAGGGTCTGGTTGTATTTCCACAGTTGGAAGAGGAGAATAGATATCATTCTCCCAGATTCCCAGCAAGTAGGCTAGCATACACTGGAGATCTTGGAAATTGATATCTGCTGTACGCCTGCAGTCAGACATTGCCCTGGTGCCCCTCTGATATTACCCAGGATATACTCCAGTGCCCTCTTTCCTATGTCTGAGGGAAATGCAATGGCAAACTGTCTTTGAATAAACAGTACCAAGAAAACCCTGTGAGAGAATTATCACAAATTGCAATTGACTTGAAGACACCTAACGACAACAAAAAAATATATTCATACCTATATATGAGGTACCATACAATTCAGAACAATTCCAGAGTAAGAGCCATGGCCCAGCTCAGCTAGCAAACATAAGGGCCTCTATACTATGGACCTAAAGCAGTTTGGTACCTCTTTAACTTTCAGGCTACCATCCTACAGAGTTCCATGATCTGTATTTGATGAGTGACTTACTGTTTTCTGACAGAGAGTGCTAGTGCTGGCATTCAAGAGAGTTCTCTAATACAGAATTAGAATCATAGAATCATAGTAGAATTGTAAGTATCTTAGCAAACGATGAATCCCAGGTATCCATGGGGCAAAGACAGTTAAAGAGATATCAAATATTTGCAAATATATTTAATGTAGCCACTACCTATATTAAGGAAGAAAAAAGTAGAAAAAACACGCAAATGCAAGATGATTTTCTGATGCGTTTCTGCCAAATTGAAATGATGCAAAAATAAAGCGAATGGAAAGTGGATATCAGTTGCTATCCCCATCTACTTTCATCCAACCTCTCTTTGATTGTTCAGATCTGGGCAATAAATTTTGCACTCCATTCTCCTTTCCTCACAAGACTTTAGTCTTTTCCTTATCCAAGGACAGAAAGTGAATAAGGCTGATGCAGTATATTATGTGCCAGCTTTAGTGTTAGGGTTGTAAATGGGATTGATTGTAATAATAATGATCCAATGTAGGTCATTCAAAATAAATGATAAGCATTAGTTTTAGGAGGATGGACAAAAGGAAGAACTACTTTCAGCAATACATAATTAATTGATGGGATGAATTGCCACAGAATGACCATTAGAATAAATGACTTCAGGAGGAAAAAGTAGAGCAGTGGCTGTAATTTAAGGTTAGAAAAATTCTCATGTTGTTTTATATAGTAAAAATATGTAAACTGTGGCAATTGACAGGGGAGGGCTGCACTGTCTGTACTTTATGTACACATGCTTCATATGTGGTCTGGGAGACCAAGAAAGCCATTGTGGCAACTGGGATAGCCTCTGTTGGGATGATATATTCATTCAGTGGATAGATATAAAGATTTCTGGTGAATATCATTTTTATCATTTTTAAAAGAAGGGATGTAAAGGTGTACATGGCAAGTGGGGGAATAAACTTTTCGGGTAACAATGTGTCAGGATGCTTATATAGTGTTGGTCTAGTTCTTTGTGGATTCTGCAACCATTTATGGCTTTGAGGGACTATAGTGTCCCATCCTAATGCACAAAGGTTAAATACCTCTGTTGAAACTGGCATTTTCCTCTTCTGAAATATGCATTTAAACAGAATTTTTTATAGTCACATCTATTTACATGAATATTTTAAAGACACATCTGGGATGGACAGCCTCACCTTATGGCAAAAGTGAAAAATAGCATTGTAAGGTTGGTTGCAAATGACAAGATGGTTAACAACAGAGTGGTGTCCTGCTTTCAAGCTTGTGATTATGCCAAAGAAGCATTTATATCTCTCTCTCTATATCTCTCATACAGAACATGCATTCAGGGAAGTGTGAAATCCAGTAGATTGTTAAATTCCTACGGCCAGAGACGAAATAGCTATGCAATCCATTTCTTAAGATTACTCTGCAAGATATTCTACCTCACCTGTCGAAGAGAATAGTGTATCGTTAAGGAACCCTTAGTTCATTAATTATATGACATTTTGTTAATGGATTAAAATTATATAAATTAAAACATTAATAAAGCAAACATTTTTTAAAAAATCTTTGACATATGTGTTGTTAACTGATGTATTTTTATGCTACAGCGAGTAGCTTTACAGAAGAGGCTTTCCTTTAGGTAAAAAGAGAAACATTGCCATTTCAATTCTAGTGCATAATTAATCTTCAACTAAAATAGTGCTGGAAACAATGGGATCTTTAAACTATTGATAATGGTATCGACTGATACTTGGATTTGACAAAGCAGGAATAGGCTTACCATTAGGCAGCATATAAATATTTATTATTATTATTATTATTATTATTATTATTATTATTATTATTATTATTAACCTTTATTTATAAAGCGCTGTAAATTTATACAACGCTGTACATACAATCTTTTTAATTAGACGGTTCCCTGCCCTCAGGCTTACAATCTTACAATTACAAAATATTTAAATGGGATGTGTGTGTGTATGTATGTGTGTGTGTGTGTGTAATAAATAAAAAGGAGCCTCCTTTTTCTAAGATAAAATACCACTTAATGTTGGGGACATGCAAGCAGGAAAGTCCATTACTTTCATAATCATCTTGTATCCTTCCCAGTAGCATAAACAGATGACCCTTGGAAACTGCTGGTTTGGATGGCTTTTGGTTGGAAGCAGCTGAGTAATGTTACATGGTCAGCAAAATGTAATTAGAATTTTCCTTATTTTATCTACTCATTTCATGTATTTCGCAACGGTCCTTTTCTATCTCGGCCCCTAGAATATGGAATAATCTCCCAGACGAGCTCCGCTCCACCACATCTTTAGATCTCTTTAAGAAGAATCTTAAGACCTTTTTCTTCTCCCAAGCCTTCCCCCCATGAGATGTCATTTTATGTTTTACCCCCTCTGTCAATGACCTTGCAATGTTATGGATTCCCTCCACTCAGCTGACCCTATTGTTGTTATTGTGATTGTTTTTAAATGCTGTTTTATTTGTTTTATCTTGATGTATTTTTTATCTAAATCTGTACGCCGCTTTGATCAAAGTTGGAAAAGCGGGATAAAAATAAACTTTTTTTATTATTATTATGTATGGTTAAAGTTCTGCTATAATGTGTAGTGAGTTGCTTAGACAGAACTGTAGAATGGTATAAAGCTCATCATATAGGGGAAGAGAAAGCTAAGACTTTGTGCTCAGCTGGTATAGTTGTATGATGGTTTCAGTTAATGCCAGTTACTTCTCTCCCTGGAATTTTCCTCTTTTGTAAGTAGAGATACATTAGCTATAAATATGTCAGCTGAAACTAAAGCCTAGGCATCTTCCTGTCTCTAGTTAAAAATGCATCTAAGGAAAAGTAAATTGAAACATGTTTCTTCTATTAAAAAAAGAAGAAGTATTCTCTTTGGACTTTAAGAGTAATGTACTGAGAATCCCCAAAGGCTGATTATGCTCATGAGTCAGCTTCCTATAACTAAAAATAATAATAATTATTATCTTTTATCCATCAAGAAGCTGCTTTCCTCCTATTTTTGCCTTGTAATAGCTTTTGTCATGAAGCTGAATGATTGTTTTATTTTAAAGAACTTCTCTTTAGGCTTAACCCACAGCTGTGGGGGTTGCTTCATGCAAGCTCTGTCTCCTATAATACTTGATGGGTCTCTCAATACAGTTTGAGGTGTCTTCTGATTTTGTCAAAAACAAAGGCCTTCCTATGAAGTGCTGATTCTTGGAGATATTTGGAGAGCCTGCATTTTATAACCATAAATATCCCTCTGTTTGATAAGGCTGTTGCACCTCTGGGGGAAGCAAAGTTGCTATCGGAGTTTTGAAATGAAAAATTCAATGGAAATTTGACTTAGTAATGTCAGAAGAAATGGACTATCTACCACAGATGGATGGCTTTTCCTCTCTCTGAGCACTTTTAAACTGAACATGTATAGAATTAAATGGAAGGGATCTGCATATAAAGCAAGTGCTCAGCCCCTCTCTGAAACCAGGCTGCCATGACTGGAATTTGCGTCAAACCATACTTTGGGCCGCAGACCACATGAGATTTCAGATCCTTAGAATATCCAGCCATTCTGACATATTGTCAGGTGCTGCTTTTGCATCTTACCTGTCATGGTTTTAGGGTGAAATAAAATATGATGATATGCAGTGTAACAAATAAAGCAAGGACTGGCTATCAGACAGATGGTATGATAACAGAAACAAGGAGTAAGAAATTCAAGGTCATTCACCAGGGAAGAATTTGAAAGTATGAACAAAGCAGGGGATGGATGGGAAAGGGGAGAATCAGAGTTGTTTTGAATGTGTAATGAATCAATGAATCAAATAATGAATTGATTAAGAGCCCACCAATATTTTGAAATTTTGTGTGTTTTAATTAGACAATGTCAATGTTTGTGGTTAGTTCTCAGGACCTATAGTTTTACTGAGTTTTAACTTATGAAGCCTGGATTTCTGCACTTGATTTACCACTGGACATGACACAAGTCAATATAGATGTCTCTCCTTAAGTGCTGCATTTCTTCTATTGTGTCTTTGGCTCCATTTTCCTCAGGCTGAACAGCCTTTTCCTTTTCTGAGTAGATTGAGGCAAAGTGTGGTGGGATCTCCTTCCTTGGAGGTCTTTAAAAAGAGGCTGGATGGCCACCTGTCAGGGATGCTTTGATTGTGATTTTCTGCATGGCAGGGGGTTGGACTGGTTGACCCTTGAGATCTCTTCCAACTCTATGATTCTATGAACACACAGGCATCTGACTAACATCTCCAAAGTTTTCCCCCTCCTGTTTGGTTTGTAACATCTTGCCTGATGAAGAAGCCCATGGAGCTTTGAAAGCTTGCAACATTTTAGTTGCTCAATAAAGGTAACACTTTTGATGCTATGTGTTATTCTGGTGGTGGTATTGGTACTGAACAAATACACATATGGTACAGATGTGATGAAAGTTAAATAGTGCATTGTCTGGTTCACAACTGTTTCTCCATCACCTGACTGTGGAAATTTTGGTAAAACCCAGATATTCAGGTAATATGGCTACCCAAAGGCAAGGGGAGGATAGATATACTTTGGTGGCTGGGCAGGTGATAAGATTTTCCCAGTAGCTGTGGAAGTTACTCATTCCATTTATAATCCATCATGTGTAAATGTGTATATCATAGAATCATCAAGTTGGAAGAGACCTCAAAGGCCACCCAGTCCAACCCCTTGCCATACAGGAACTTTTGATCAAAGCATCTCCGACAGATGGCCATCTAGCCTCTGTTTAGAGACCTCCAAGGAATGAGACTCAACCATACTACTCCAAGGAAGTGTTTTCCACTGTCGAACAGCCCTTACAGTCAGGAAGTTCCTCCTAATGTTGAGGTGGAATCTCTTTTCCTGCAGTTTCCATCCATTGTTCTGGGTTCTGTTCTCTGGAGCAGCAGAAAACAACCTGACTTCCTCCTCAATATGATATCCCTTCAAATATTTAAACAGGGCTATCATATCACCTCTTAACCTTCTCTTCACCAGACTAAACATCACCAGCTCCCTAAGTCATTCCTCATAGGGCATAGTTTCCAGACCCTTCACCATTTTATTCGCTCTCCTTTGGACACACTCCAGATAGAGCACATGATATGTGGGGAGTTTTTTCAAACTTTGCATTGCTGCTTAAGTGTATAGAATATTCAACCAGAAGACCTCATAGAGTTCCCTGCCCCAACTCTGTCCCACTACTTCCTGGACTTGCACAGCAATAAGGCTCACAAGTCACAATGCTGGCCTTCTGCTCCCTGCCTTGCTTCATATAGCAGATGTCTAAGGACTGGCTACAACCTCCCAGAGGACATTCTCTGTGACTGCTCCCAGATTGTGGAATGACTTGCCAGAGGAGATCTCTCAAATCACCAACCTGCATAGCTTCAAAAAAGCTATTAAGATGAATCTCTTCCGGCAGGCCTTTCTGGAATAGTTTTCACCCAGCATGAAAGAACTTCCCCCCACCGCATATGCTGCATATTTTATATTATGGCACTACTCCCCTATTGTTATTGATTTCAATAGTTTATTTAATAGAGTGATTTTAACAGCAATATGTTTAATTCTTTTTTAAAAGAGGGGTTATGATATATTGTGTTGCATATCAGATGTTTTTATACTGTAAGTCACTCTGATTGCCTTATGGTAGAAGAGCGGGATATAAATAAGTTTTATTATTTTTATTGCATTTTAAAATAAGCCGACTTGCCCCTGCCATGTTGAAGTCTATTTTGGGATGCAGTTTGGTATTATCGCAGTGTAAATGCTGCCGCCACCGCTGCCTGACTGTATCCCACCTAAAAACCACTAGAATCTGCCTTCAGCTTACTGGTTTCTGCCCTCAGCTGGCCGATTTGGGGTTTTAGGCAGGATGCAGTTGGTTAGTAGCATTAGCAGCATTTTCCCTGCAATAATACCTGACTGCATCCCAATGTAGACTTCAACAAGGCAGGGATAAGTCAGCCTATTTTAAAATGCAGTAAGCTGTCAAGTGTTTGCAACCATATTCTCTTTCCTCACTCTTACTCCTAGCTTGTTGGTGCACTGACACTGAATAAGTACAGCACCCGGATGGTTCTAGGCTAAGCCCAAAAGCCAGCAGGGAATGAGGGGAGGGGAGTGCCCAGGCTTTAAAGTCATGCCTTACCATAAAATCTCCCCCTTGGAGACTGTGACAGCCACATCAATTCCCTGAGCTTACACCCACTGCCCTGAGAGCTGGCCGCCCTATTTACTCATATCTGTTAGGTTGCTGTCCTTGTGCTAAATTTCATGTCTCACTGTGACAACAAACAGAATATAACATTGTAGAATGTCAAGAGTGTGATCCATATCCACACTAAACAATACAGTGAAGATAAGGTTGTTTACTCATATGGTGCATTTCTTCTTATGAGATCTGTTTCTATAATACATGTGAAATCAGTCTAGAAAATGAGAATTTTTGCTCAGATGTTAAGGGGCACTCATTAATCAGACAACACATAAGGAAACACTTTCATTATATGTGGTAGCTTGTGTTGTTAAAGAAGAAGAAAAAGTCAAGGGTCACTGGCAATGTGTAGCACACAGTCCTGGTTTGTTGTTTTAAAGATACATAATTAAAACCGAAATGTCACAGCAGTGAGCAAAGGTGAGCAACTGGCATTAGGAGTAAGGTCCTATTAAAGAAACAGCAATGTGCATATCTATAAAGCCTTCATCTGCAGACACCCTCCCTTACCCATTTCTATGTCTATGCCCTGTCTGTGCCCTGTCTGGGCACACCAGAATTTATTTATTTTTAAAATGGCACAAGATTTATTTCCTGTGTGTGTGTGTGATTAACAAATATTTGTGCACACGGCTTGAACACCTTTTTATTTGAACACTTTTCAAATGTGCCATTGTTTTCCAAATGCATCTGTAGCTGTCCATCAGCACAAGAATGTCTACATGCAAACGTCACCCTCTCTCCCAGTGTAGAGTCCAGAAAGTGTCCAATGAGATGAACCCATTGAAACTCAGACTGAAAAATGATGCCTCACGCTTCCCTAAAAACAAGGTTTGAAAGGCTCTCCCAGAAATTTCAATTTCTGCTAACCTTTGGAGGGATGTTTATTTTAAATGTGGTCCCTAATCAGGAGCTAGAATTAAGGGAGTAATACTTTGGCACCAATTCCCTTCTATATATTACTTTAAATATCACTAGTGTTTAGTAGCTATAACACTCAGCCATTCTCGGCAAAACAAAACAAACAAAAAAAACCCAGGTTCTCTATCTGTTCAAAATGGTGTCAGGGAAGAGCGTCAATGGTAATTTCCTGAGGCTTAAATATCATCCGAACAATAGGTCTGTAGTGCTGATGTCCAGTATCCTCCTGATAAGATGTGCTCTTGCCTGCTGTGTGGTTTCAATTGCATCAGGGCAAGGAAATCCTATTTTTGTGCATATCACTCCCTTTATTTGTCATTGTTCAAGACTGTTCTAGGACTTTATTGCACCCGTGTTTTTGATCATTAAGGATACAGGAAGAGGACACTTGTGTGCGTACGCCTGGCCAGAAATGGATATTACCACATGTCAAAGCGTCTCCCAAAAGGCCCCATTCCATTCCGTTGCGCCAAGTCGTCCTCCGTCAGTGCTGAGGTGCGTGAAATGTTCTGGTCGGAAGTCTTCTGACCAAGCAAAATGGCACCCGTCAGCACTAAAGGAGGATGGCTTGGCGCAACGGAAAGGAATGGGGCCTTTTGGGGGATGCTTTGACATGTGGTAAAATCCGTTTCTGGCCGGTCATGCGTGCACATGGGCGTCCTCTTCCCATACCCTTAACAATCAAAAACACGGGTGCAATAAAGTTCCGAGGCTCTTCAGTCATGATAGCAGTGACAAGAGCATCCTTACTTGTCTCTCCTTCTGGTTGGTGCATATTGACCTGAGAGAAAGAAGTCAAGTGAATGGATAGTTGGGTTTCTCAGACTCCCACTAGCCATCTCATCCTATCCTGGATCCTGAATAAGTTGCCAGTTTCCCCTTGCTATACAGAAACTTGTGCATATGTTGATAGACACTGCCCCCTAATATATGTATTTTTCTTAATTTCCATTTTAATGCACATTTGTGTATATTTTCCAAATTGATAAATATTTAGTTCAGACAATTTACTTCCTTGTAATTTTAAAAATAATTGGATGTTCACAGTTTTCTCCTGACAGTAAGAAAACTGAAAAATGAACACACTTTTACAATAATATTAACATATTAGGTTAATATACAAATTACTTTTTAATTCCTAATCTTGGTCTTGGCACTCCCAAAACCTTTTGTTTGAGGGCTAGTCTGTGGAAAACAATAAGATGGTAAACTGAGTGCGCTACTGTAGATTTAAAGATGGGGAATTTGATCTGAAAAATATTAACAAAGGAGGCTGATAAAACCTGTGGATTTTGTTTGTTGTTAACTGCCCCTAAATTGATACCAGCTCATGGCAACTCTGTGAATGACACATCTCTAAGACCCCCTATCGTCCACCTGAAGATTCAGACCCATTGCCTTCTTGACTCAGTCCAGCTATCTGGCTTGTGGTCTTCATCTCTTCATTTCTCCTGCCTTGTACCTTCCCTAGTATTATTGTTTTTCTAACAAGTCGTGGTTTCTTATGTGTGGCCCAAAATATGACAGCATCAGTTTCATCATCTTGGCTTCCAGGGAAAGTTCAGGCTTGATCACTTCTAAGATCCATTTGTTATCTGGACATTGGGTAAAGGGAGTTCCAAGGCAGAAACTCCCCGGTCAATGGGGCTGGCCATTTGCAGATGTTCAAATCTATGGCTCATGGATGGCAAGAACTGACAGTATTGTATTTTTATTCTGTTAACCCCCCTCCCCCCATTTCTAAAATAATGTAGTCCATCATACCTAGCTGAGTAGAAGTCACACAGTTTGATGAATTATCCAGGATCTATACCTAGACTGGGGGATGAGTAGGCAACATGCGACTATGCATATTGTTTGCTGGAACTTCCAGCCTTAGCAAGCATAGCCACTAGATGACAGGATTTGAAGTCCACGAACAGAGCCACAAGTTGCCTAATTGAAACTTCATTTCTTGGCTGTAACTAAATCCATTGCTTTCAGTACCAAAGTGATGCTCCAACCCTTCCTGTTTCTGGAGCCATTCTGGTCACTGCCATTATTCCATTTAAGTAAGCCCACACTGTACAATCAGCAAAAGAGTACAATAATATGTGAAGTGTTCTGATGCATCAGACCAAAAAGCTAGTACCTACAATTACATTCCTGCTAGTGACCAGATGGATGCCTAAAAGCAGCATACAAAGGTGATATCCCTCTCCCCCGTTTTCATTATTTCCCTCGACTGTCTTGCATTCAGATCCATTGTTAATCCATTGCTTCCATTTCTTTCCCCTCTTTCTGCCTCCCAAGAGGCATGAAAGAAACACACAGGCAGCACTGGCAAAGAAACCCATCTTTGCAATGCTCTTCACACCTTTCCATTTTAATTTTTACCACAGAACATTTACTAGCAGAAATCAGGTCAATCAAGTGCTTGTGGAAATTATTTTTCCCCGAGGGTATCTGGGGGCAGGGAGGGGGAATCCATATTGCTATATATTGTTTCATTTAACAGTGAATTATGGAAAACGAGTAGCTAGGAGAAAAAGAATGGTCCTATTCAAATCATGTTTAGTATAAGAAGTCTTTCGATTATTTATCCATTATCAGCTTTAATGCCGACAAATTTGTTCCCCTTGGTGATTTTAACATTCATGGAATTAACATTAATGATGCTACACCCGCTGAATTTCTATCACTGTTCAGATTCATTACATCCACAGTAGTATTGTCTGCTCGCTTTCTCTGTATTATTGGAGATATAGTAGAGCAGCTTTCCAGTAAATTGAATACTTACCTAATCCCTCTTTGATCATTTTGTAGTAAACTGTGAAGTTTATTTCATGGTTAATGGTGAGTTCTTTGATGGGGGGAGAGAGAAAAACATGGATTTGTTTGACATCTCTATTTTTAATGCAAGGCTATTTTTAAAAAAATAGGTTGTTTACAAAAAAAAGAAAAAGGACAACCTCCACAAATATCAAACCCCTTTGCAAAAAGCCTTTCCCGGTATTTTACATGGCAAATATCCATGGACTTTAGGATTAATTCCCCATAATTTTAATATAAAACTGAGCCCCCCTCCCTTTTGACTATCTCTATTTTTCAAAGGCCATTTAGAGTCTGATGTGATTATTCTATTTCTACTTGTTGAGGATTCTTTTTAAGAACATTCTAGGTTAATTAATCTGTTAATAAAAAATAAATGGAGATTATCACGGAGTCATTGCAAGAATCCTGTAAACACATTTTTAAAAAAGAAATGAGATGCAAATGGGATTAGGGACAAAATTTCAACTGGCACTAAATGGGATAATTCTGCATGTTACCAAGAAGTGAGAGAAGAGGAAGAACTAATGAAATGTGATCTCTTTTTGCTGTGCTTTTAGCATAATGTGTAAAAAGAACATAAGATGATAATAGAAAATGGATGTGTAGAAGAAAAAGTCCCTCATTGGAATCTATTTGCAACTTGTGCCTGTACATTTCTTTCTGGGATTTGAACAAAGAGCTATTCACTAGCTCTTCATGCAATGTCCAGTCCACTTCCCTCAGGCATCTGTTAAACCCGGAATGCTGCCATGATCATTTTTTGAGTGGTGATCAGGTAGGACAAATCCTGGCTGCAGACCTGATTCCAGAGGAAGATGAATGAAATAACTCTCCTAGAAGAGTGATCTCAATTTTCTTCCCCAGACGCATCTGGGTGTGGTTGTGTCACTTTCTTCTGCCTTACCCAATGAATGCTCATAGCATTGTCCCTAGGGCTGGTAGCTACCAAGTTGGGGGGGGGGGGGAGATGGATAGAGCTGCACATACGTAGCATTATACTCCACAAACTTTGGCCCCTATCCTCCCAAACCTCCTGCAAATTTCATTCTGTGCATTTCATTTTGAGTTTAAGAAAGAAAAGCTCAGTCCCCTTGTGCATCCTATGTGACCACTTTCTTATAAAACTCCATTGATTGTAACCCTTTGGTTATAGTGTATGCATGTCCAGAATTAAAACATATCTTTCATTCTTGACCCTGGAAATGAAATACAGAATAACATTGCTGCCAGTGAAATATTGTCTGGTTGCACATAAGGCTAAAACTGGGGACAGGGACATGTACAAGCTCCACCTCCAAATGTCACAGTGGACCTAAACGTCATGTGCGTCTGAAAAGGGCCTCATAACCATATTTGGTTGAATGCAGTTACAGAGCTCCTGTGTCATGCTCAGCCAGGCTGAGGACTCAGAAGATGAGCAGGCTGAATTTGAGGGGAGAACTTGAAGCTGAGCCGAGTCCTAGCTCTCCTCTGCCAACTGAAGCAGAGCCTGTTCTGTGTCAGGAAACTCAACAGACAAGCCTTCCACCAGCAGAGATTCCAGGCAGAGAAGATAGGCCTGAAAGTGAAGGTCTGAAAGGGTATGTGTCTGTCGATCCAGGAGGCTTTATGAGAAACACTTAGCAATCAGGAGGCACCTGTGATTAGGAACTGGGTAATATAAACAGGTGCAGGTCACTGAGCTCCTTTGTCAGAGATTGTCTTATTTTCCTGGTGAAAGCATCTTTATCTGACTCCCTTGGACTTTGTAGCCTGAAACTTTGCCTTTTGAACTACTGACTGACCTGGACCCTCTGGCCTTGCTAAGCCTACCTTTCTGGAGCCCTGGACCCTTGGATTGTTTGACCCTTCTCTATTGGCCATTGAACTGGTACTTGGATACTGTACTTTATTTCTTGCATTTGTAAAGACCTTTTGTTTTGGTTATAAAGCTCTGCTAGGCTGTCTTGAGCAATTATCAGCAGTCTTGGCAGCTTTCCTGGACATCCTGGAGGGTTCCCCCCCCCCCATTCGTTCCTGGCACATAGTTACAGTATGGAATTTGCTGCCACAAGATGAAGCAGTAGATCGTGGGAGCTCTGTAACTAGGTTCAGCCAGCTGATACTTCACCTTGTGGCAGCAAATTCCATAGTACAACTATGTGGTATGTGAAGGACAGGAAAGAAGAACTGAGTTATATGGGCAAAAGTGTCAGAGAGGAAGAACAACAGCAACAAAAAATCCTGCAAAATGCCACAAAACTACTTGGTTTTGAAAAAATTGTGAGGTTTTTTTTAATGTTAAAGAGTATAGAGACCTCATACAACCTGAATCCTTTCTTCAGCCCTTACTTTCCTGCACTGGGTTGAAGGAATGTCCATTTTGACACTTCCAGTCTATTACAACCACATTCAGTGGTATATAACATTTCAAAAAAATCTACAGGGTGTCAATTAACATTAATACTACCCATTCCCCCAAAAGTTTAAAATGTACACAAAGGCGTACTTAACCCATCAGCCCAAACCTCTTAGAAATATACTGAACAGATGTCATAAAGTCAAGAAAAGTGGGGGAGGAAATTTCTTAAGAAGTGCAGTTCTATGGTAGATTGTCTCCCATGTCCCAACAAGACTAAAGAAACACTGATTTAGCCAATGTTTCACTGGCAGCTATTTTATTGTACATCTCATTTCCAGGGTCAAGAATGAAAGATATATTTCAGTCCTGGGCAGGCATACACCACAGTCAAGGGGTTACGCTCCATCGCTGAAATACCCTTTTGGATTGCTTGACTACTGGACTATATCTGCCATTTCTCACCACAATCTTCACAATTTGTCATCCTGAATTTGTTAAAGCTATGTTTACTTTGGGGATTTTTGTTCTTCTTTCATTATGTTCACCTAAATATTTGGGGTGGAATGTGTGCCCTTTTCCATGTCAGTTTCATCCACCTACTCCCTGAGCAAAGAACGGTGCCCTTTAATAGCAGGATGATTTGCTAAATGTCATAAAATTATTTAGGAATTTTCTAGCAACTCTTCTCAAGAATAGAGAGCAGAAGGGGTCAGAGAAATGCTGATAACACATGTTTCAGCGATGTAAGACTTTTTTTTATATAATAGAAACCTTGAAATTCAATCAAAAATAGATTGCAGATAATACCCTTATTTCACAAAGTACAAAGTTAAAAAAGGGTTACTGTGCTTGCAATAATCCACCTTACTCATAAAATTTAGGAGTATTATAAAAACCCTTAATGATCTGTGATAGACGTGACACACTGGTGGCCTCGGTAAATCTGAAATAAATGTAAGGGGGAAAATGCTATGACAAGTTCTTTTCACTTGTATCTGTTTCCTTTCTAAAGATAAATGAGCTGATACATTTTGCCCTTGAAAATTCTCTCTCATCTACTTCCAAACTCTTAAGTTTAATTGAAAGGTTTTTCGTCCAGACAGATAATTAGGTAAATTGAGAGATGCTTACCTTCAGATAAGTCTATGTCTCTCTGTCTATTTACTTTTTCCCTCTCTTTTACTTTCTTCCTATCATTTTATGTAAGGGTTATACTTGGAATGCACTTTGAATGTTAATGAAATCCAGCGTCATGTTTGCAAATAATTGAAGCATGAACAGAGAAGTTTTCCTTGATTAAATCTCTCTGTATTTCTGTTACTGCAAGTGAGGAAATAATAAACAAAAGTCGATGAATCTGATTTGCTGAAAATATTAATGCTGAAAAAATACATGTTTAATCTTTCTCTTAAGTAAAAAATTGGGCAAATCAAGACCTAGCTGGGGAAATTGCTCTGTTATCATCTAAAACACATGCCATTTTAATAGATACAACATCAAAGTTATGCACCACAGATTAGAGCAAAACTAACTCATTTGAATTTTGTTTAAATCAGTGGGACAAGTGAGTGATTTATTTCAGTAGCAATTAAATATAACTTGGATTTTAGTGAAGTGTACTAGATTGGACCAACTAGGTTTTACATAGAGAACTAGCTGGGAAACTTACAATTTGCCAACTATTCTGCTCTGTTTTCTGTAGAATAATGTTAAAATGCCAGTTTAAGTGAAATATAAATTTAAGTCACCACTTTAGTGACAGAAGAAATGTAAATAAATTGTACCTGCATTAGAAAATTTCCAACTTAGAAATACTTTAATAATCACTTCCTATAGTTTTCTGTGGGTTTTCCAGGCTATGTGCTCATATTCTGGAAGAGTTTATTGCTGACGTTTTGCCTGCTTCTGTGGTTGGCATCTTCAGAGGGTGGTGGCATGGAAGTGTGTAGGGTATACACACACACACACACACACACACACACACACACACACACACACTTGTGTGACCCTTGGTTGGGAGGAAGTGATTTACATATTAATCTCTGTGTTGGTCAATTGTTGAATAGAAAGGCCTCGGGGTGGGAGGATATGAGAGGTGGATGTGTGTCCATTTAATTAGCAATCCATTGTCTGCAGGGAAATCTCTCTACCCTGAGTGGTGTTCATTTGTATGAACTGAGACTTGATTTTGGTGTTCTTCAGGACTGGTAGCCAAACTTTATAGTTTATTGCACAGGCTCTGGAATAGGCCTGTCAAGTTGTGAAAGGGAGTGGGCTGGAAAAAGGAGGTGGCATAAAACGTATCTTACTGCACAGGAGAATGCCACCACTGCCGCCACTGCCGAAGTTCCCATTCTGTTCTGGATGCATTCCCTAGGGGCCGATTTTCAGGAACTATTTAGATGTGCCCCGAAAATCGGCCCCTGGGGAATGCATCCAGAACGGAACGGGTACTTCCAGCGGTGGCAGTGGTATTCTCCCATGCAGTATGATATGTTCTATGCCGCCTCCCATTCCCAGCCCGCTTCCTTTTGTAACATGCCAGACCCACTCCAGGGGTCTGTGCAATAAACTTATTTGTTTACTTTCAGTGTTTCTTCCTTCCTGTTGAGATTGTCTAGGTGTCTGTATATTTAAATGGCTTCCCTGTGCTTTCTGACCTGGTAGTTGTTGACATGGTCCAGAATGCAGCATGGACCAGAATGCAGGGGAAACATCAGGAATAAACTCTTCAAGAACATGGCCACATAGCCCAGAAAACCCACAGAAAACTATGGATGCCAGCCGTGAAAGCCTTCAACTTCACAATCACTTCCTATCTCCAACAGATTTGCAATACAACCCTGTACTTCATGAGTGAATAAACTACATTTGTGGGCTGTTGGTGGGCTGAGAAGCTCTTTCTGTTGCCCCTGAGACCCCCCTGAACACCCCCCAAGCATCCAGAGCTCCCAGAAATTTAAAAGTTTTTTAAATGCAAAAACTGGATCAAAACCACACCCAAGCACAATGGTTTTGTTCTCCAACTCTTTCCAAAATTCTGCTGCCATGAACAAGAAAGAAAGAAAGAAAGAAAGAAAGAAAGAAAGAAAGAGATGTGGGGCTGAAAATTGATTTTGTTGTTGCTGTTGTTGTTGTTATCTCAACCTTTTCCTAAAACTGGGACTCAGAGTGGCTTACAAGATTAAAAACAGTACAATTAAAAACATAGAAAAATGTTACATTAAAACAGAATTAAATTATGACACTATCAAAACAGATTACGTGTAAAAGAATAAAATATAGTTCAAAAGATAAAAGTAATTAAAAATACTTTAAAAGAATACAACACCCAGTTTATTCTTTTAAAACCTTTGGCTTTAAATGCCAGTCTGAACAGGAAGGTCTTAGTTTGGCAGCTGAAGGCCAATAAATAGAGGGCCATTCTGTTCCTCTTGGGAAGGGAGTTCCAGAGTCTAGGGTCAGCCACAGAAAAGGCCTCTCTCTTGCCCCCACTAACTGTGCTTGTGATGGTGGTGGGATGGAAAGAAGGGCCTCTCCTGAGGATTTCAGGGCAGGCAGAGGGCATTGCAGGAATGGCGTGCCCTCCTGCCGGCCTCCACAGACAACAGGACTGCCAGGGCTGTCCCTAATAGCAGTACAGCCATGTGTAGATGGCATCATTGGGGACAACTGGGGTTTGCTGTCTGCAGATGCTGCAATCTGCAGCTGGGAAATCCATGAATAAGGAAGGCCCACTATAATTCCACCTAAGCATTTGAAAGAACACCTTTTCTGTAAGAACTCTTCAGCCAAGGAAGAGACTACCACAGATTTTAAACAGATCGAATAGGCATCTTTCAGGAAAGCTATAGTTGTATATTTCTGCATGGCCACATATTGGACTAGATAGTCCTTACATTCCTTTCCAACTCTATGGTTCTATGGATACTATTGCATTTATGCACTGAAACCATGTTTACTGTCCCAAAACAAGTTTTCTGTACAAAACAAGCCTACATTTTTGGGTGGATGGTTTTCCCCACATGAACAGTGCTCAGAAATTGCATATAGGGATGGTAGAAATAAAGATTTGCAATTTTAGTCTAGCACTAATGGAACATATTTCAGAGTAGGTATGTGTAATATTGCGTTTCTATTCCTGTTAATGTCAGTGAGACAGGGCTTTACAGTTCTGGTATTTAGACATATGTGAGTCTATACATGAAGAGAACGGTAGGCACATATGGACTACCTTCTCCCCCATTCCTCATTTTCATCACTCACCATATGTAGAGACCATAACTGTCTTCAAGAAAGAAGTTCCTGGGGCCAGACAAATTAGGAAATTGATTCCCTAAGATTCTAAAAGTGCGACTAACTTTCAAAAAGACAGTACATTTTTCTCTGCAGAGGTCCAACTTACAAATGGGGAATGATAAAAGTGGGGATGTTTCCTATATTAAAATGCATTGATTGGGCTACTGAGGCATATAGGATCATTTATGAAACCCTTACACATCTACAGTAATAACTTCAGTTGGACTTGACCCAGTGTTTCTAAAACATTTTCTATCTAAATTTGTTTAAAGCCCAAAAGGATATTATTAAAGAGTTGACAAGGCTAGACAAATATCTTATTCCCTATCAGTACCTGGCTAATTCCACATTGTTCCATCCCAATTAATTGTTCCAATTAATTAAAAAGAAGGCAATACAAAGGCAATAATATCCACCTTGATATCAGTTTCAATCTCAAATTTGATGTATTTTTTCCACCCCAACAATTACTTTTTCCATTTCTGGCTAATAGTTTTCATTCAGATTTGCTACAATCTGGATAAAATGAGATTGGACAAGTGATTACCTTGAACAAATGGCTGAGACATTTGTCTTGGAGAGCCTAATATTGTCCATGACAGATATCCCAGCTAAGAAATGGAACAATGATTGGACGATATGGAAAGAACACGCGAAGATCTTCCTTTATTCTTACTGCACTAGACAGCCACTTCACTAACACAAATTAGCCCTTCCCCAGAGACAATGGTTCTGCAAGACAATACTAGGAGAGGATAATTTAGTTTGAGCAGGAAGATAGATAATTTGTAAATAAGAGTTCTGTGCCAGAGAATCCCATTTGAGAAATATTTCACCAACCTTATAGTCTATTAAAATATTTTCCAGTGAATACTTTAAAAGACTGATTCACAAACTAATTAGCTCAGTTAGGTTATATTCTTATCCTATCCGATCCCATAGGCCCTGGACCAGGAATAATTGATAAAAAATGTAGCTAGCTAAAAAGAGAAAAAGAAACCTTCTTTATATTTGTGAATGGCTGCAAATGTTTCTGAAAGAACTTATATCTTTGAGGAAAGTGCTCATAAAAAGTCTACATTCAAAGGTGCACAAAATAGAGTGTAAACATGGATACTTGTTCGACAGTGGAACACACTCCCTCGGAGTGTAGTAGAGGTCTTTAAAGAGGCTGGATGGCCATCTGTCGGGGGTGCTTTGAATGTGAGTTCCTGCATGGCAGAATGGGGTTGGACTGGATGGCCTTTGTGCTCTCTTCCAACTCTAGGATTCTATGATTCTATGACTGTCAATAGGGGAAGAGTGATTGTATCAACTGGGGAAAGCTGTGTCTGCAATTTGAATAAAAGTGCTCCAAAATGTGCATATCTGGGGTTGGTGAAGGACCAGTATCATTCTATAAAACAAACAAACAAACAACAACAACAACAAACAGAGAATTCATGCTAGGCATAGACATGTTGGTGAGGAAAGGAAGAGGTCTGCATGTATGTATTTCACAGATGCAAACAGGAAACTGGAGAAATGAAAACATTATATCAGTTCAAAAGCACTCTGTGGTTGTACATATTTTTACAGGCATTTCAAACAACAAGATGGTGTCACATGCCCTGTCTTGCCATCCAAATGGCTTCTCCCATGTCCTTAAATGATGAAGGTGAACTGGGGAAACCCAAACTACACAGGATTCCCATTTGATTTAGAAACCTATGGTTGACTTTACTACTGTAGCCATCACTTCCTGTTTAAAAAACATTTTCTCATAGAATGCAAATATATAGCCATTTTAGTCTGCGGAATCAGTAAGTAGAGTGAGGAAGTAACAAGGATAATGGCTTCCTGGATCACTACACACATTTCAACAATATCTGATCCCATCCCCAGGAGGTGTGTGCTACACTCATCTATTCTCCCCATCTATGGGCTACTTTCCAAGGGAAACTGGTCTTGCCACTTCATTTCCATACACAAGAGCTAGTTCCCAATGTCTTTGTTCACTAACAACCATTGTTAAAACTAGACTTGCTACTTCATTTCCATACACAAAAGATTTTGAATTTGAATTGAGATTCTCACATACCAGTGGCATAAGTATGTCTGTCTCTGGTTTCCACTCCACTAAATGCATCTGAGGAGGTAGGTTGTAGTCTACAAAATCTCATGCTGCCAACTTCTTTCTTTCAGTTAGTTTCAAAGGTGCTACACGATCTCTTTATTTATAGTTTATCATATTCATTCTGGGAATGAGGACATCCAGCAAGAGAGAAAACAAAAAAGGATAATTTTCTCAGTGATAGTGTTGCTAACATTGGGCATGAGCCCTAAGACAAGGGTAGATCACATGCTCTGCATGTAGAAGGCATCAGTTTCAATCCTTGCTATGTTCAGATAGATCTGAAACAAAAGATTTTGTGTGAAACCTTGGGGAATTATTCCCAGTCACTGTCGCCAATAAGGGCCTAGGCCTAGATACAGCTATGGTGTGACCTCAAATAAGGCAGCTCTCTATGTTCTTAATGTTACATATTACAAATGCATAGTGCTGGGGTGGGGGCAAAGTAGAAAAAGCAATGAGGAATTCCTGCACAAAGCCCAGTGCAAAATTTGAGTCAGCCTTGTGGGAGGGGAATATATATTTAAAAATCCTAGCCATTTTTCTAGATGTACTCTGTCTAGTTACAGTTTGTACACCTCCAGTTAGGCAATGATTTGACTTCTTCGCTGTTGAACAACTTATTAAAAAATCATTTTGTTGCTTGGATATCCAGAACTCCTTAGTTCTCCTTAGTGAGAGAACAGCCTTCACATAAATATGTTTCTCTGGCAAGGAACTGAATGGGAAGTCAGAGGTGAGAGAAGTGACTGGCAGTTTGAATTAGCTTTTTGGTCTTCCAGTTTCCCAGTTTACAGAATTATTTTGCTATTAAGAGGCTTCATAGGGACCACTTGGGTTTAAGCGCTGTACTGAATACTAGTTAATCACACCAGTTTCAGTGCTGACAAGTGAACACTTCTAGTGCCTGCAATTAAACAGTCTAAAATAAAATATACATGATATCTGTACCTTTGGTGATACTTGTGTTTGTACGTAGAGCTAAACTTCTTCCTTGGATTTAGGCAACTTTGGCACAAACTGAACATAGTGTACACCAAAACTAGTAAATCAATAGGGGTGTACATTTGTTTTCCTTTTTTCTTAATTGAAAGAACAGATAGAAATAAAACTGCATATTTTGTCCTACCATCTCTACCCATTGATACTATTTTGGAATAAGAGGCTGCATCTGATAGCTGACCTCTTTCCCTTAGAATACAAATATACATTGGTGGCCCTTGGTCTCAGAGAGAGTGTACATCTCATCCTGGCAATATATGATGATACCTTCTTCTGTTTAACTTATAGACCACCAATGCATATATTGTTTTCACAACCCCCAAACCAAATGAATTATAGAGCCAGAGGTGTACAAAACTGGAAGAGAGGCAATATTATATAACTGATCCAGTGTTATGTAGAGGTTTGAGTATTGGAGTAGAATTTTGGGTGAGGCCATGGTTCGAATCTGCACTTGTTTGTGGATACAGTTTTTCACTCTTAAGAGAGAGCAATGGCAATCTCTCTGAACAACTCTTTCCAAGAAAACCCTGGGATAGGGCCACTTTAGGGTTCTCTTAAGTTAGAAATTACTTGAAACCACACAACAATGGCAATAATAACAGCAGCAATAACAACAGCACCTTATATACCTTGACAAGTCTGAATATATGGGTGGGGGGGTGCGCCACATCTGAGTTCCAAAGTGGGGAGAATGTGACTTTCTTACAAATATACCTGTATTGAATGATTTCCATTCCGTTAGAAAAAAATATTTGGGCACCTTGGTCAGTGATTCAATTTCTAGATTATTTTGACAGTGCTGTGAGCATGAAGGTTTAAGGTTCCAGTTCTCACTATCAATGTGGTCTCCCAGGAAGACCACTCCCAATTCCATTACTGAAACATGGGAACAATGAATTGGCCTGAATCCAATTGGTATTCTTGACTAAAGTAGACCCATTAAACCAATGGAGTTTACATAGCTATTGGTTTACCATTTCAGTAGTTGGCTCAATTGGTCTGCTCTTGCTGGAATTTGACCTTTGTGTTTCAGAAGCCGCATTTGACTTGGACGTCTATAGATATATTATTTTTCTATTGAAATGGTGCAGATGATTCAGGGACACTAGAGGGAGCAACAATTCCATGACGATTGAGGAAGCATGCCAAGTATTCAGACACACAAGCTTCCTCCACGTTTGAGGGATGTTTGAGGGATGTTTTACCAGCAATTGTACATGGTAGGGAAATCTTCTTTGACTGAACTGCAAGAAAGTAAATCAACACATGTGTATATTCAATAGACTGAATGGATTTATTCTATTTGGAACTAGTAACTAGATTTAGAGCAAAATGTTTAGCATGTTTTTAGCAGAGGTATTCCTGTTGATAAAAGGCATTTATGGCATAGCATGTGCTATGCCATAGCATGTGCTTTAGCTACATATCTTGTAGTTACTATGCTTTGTCCGGAACTGGACATTAGTAAGGAGCTCATCGCTTGGGCAAATAAGCCATCTTACCTCTTCCAGCTTCAATTCTGGATCCAGGATGTCCCCAGATGTTATCATACCTAAATTGCCACCAATCTAGGTGGGATGTCATCACCTGGATTCACCCCAGGTCAAAGCCTCACTCAGCCAAAAGTCTGGGAGTTTCCAGCTTCAAAAATTGGCTGGCTGAGCGAGGCTTCAACCTGGGATGCATCTGGGTGGCGGCATCCTACCTAGATTGGTATGATAACATCCAGCGGCATCCCGGGTCCCGAACTGAAGCCAGAAAAGGTAAACTGGCTTATTTGCCCAAGCGATAAGCTCCAAAGTAAATATTGGTTTAATTTGCAAGTCTGGTAAAAGAAAGAAAATGTGGTATTACAGAGAATATAGATTCCAATTAATGACTAGTCTGGCTATCAGCTTTGTTCATAACTAGGCTAGATGAAGGTCACAGTGTGGCTACTGCCTCAGCCAGTTTGAACAGAAGTTCTTTTATAGACAGTACTGTGAAGAAAATAATTGTGGCCCCTAAATCAGCTAATACATACATCTTGCTTCTTTATCTTAGGCAGGCAGATAAATGTCAGATTTAACCTACATTTGAACTATCATTCAACCTTAGATTAGGAAAGCAGGACATACAGGGTTTCATCTTCTCCCTTCCCTATCATTTTTCATGTTAAATGTAAAATATGGGGGTATTTTTATCCAGGTATTCATGCTGTATCCAAGGGGAACAGTGATTTATAACCTTGTTTAGATCAGACAGGAAACAGAACTGCTTGACACTCAACACATTTTAATTTTCAAAGCCTTGCACTGAAATAACATCAAAACATTATGGCTTTCTTTGTGGATGGGGTGTAGAAGATTATAGACATTATCATAAAAACTGTATGAAGTAGTATCTTGAGGGGCACAGCTGTATCTTTCAAGACATTGGAGACTACAAGCTGCCTCAGATGCTGCCCTTTCTTATTACTCATAAGAATATGCCCAGGCTCCTCCCTGACCTATTTCTACCTGATTCTTCCTTGCTTCTCAGAAACACTAAGCATAGAAATGCTCTAGTAAAATGGTAGTTGTTTACTGGATCACACTGTGGTGTACAAAAAGGGAGTCCAGCTAGAACAGCGGCCAATATCCTTTTCAAAACTGAGACACGTGTAACATTTAGCACAATCATGGGCTTTCTAAATAGTTATCATATTAGTAATTTGATACTGTGCTCTTAGGGCAGGATGAAACATAGTAATGGGTTGTAATGCAAAAACTGAAGACTAGTTATCTAGAACATGGACTGTTATGAGTTTTAAGGTCTCCTTGTGTTAACTTTGGTCCAGTGATTTTAATGGTAGACATTCACCTTTCTTTTCCTATTTCTTATTTCTCCAAATGTTTCTGGAATCCTGTTGGTTTGTCTCAATTAGATTAATTGTCTCAATTAGAGTGATGTATTTTTCACTGTTGTAACTCTCCCTGATTCCATGTGATTGGGAGGGCTATAAATAAAATTATTATTATTATTATTATTATTATTATTATTATTATTATTATTATTAT
>NC_056528.1:39937914-39981457 GCF_019175285.1 Sceloporus undulatus | reverse complement strand
CCCATCAAATCAATTGTTAAATGATGTGTCAACATATAGGTAAATCCAAGTGATTGTATGGTCTAAATACTAAATACTAATTTTGCTTCAGTCTCCCCCACTCCCCACAGCAATAAAGATGAGTGTGCTGATCCATGCATCAACAGATACCTTGGTAACAGATCCAAACTGCAACTCAAGTTTGATAAGGAGATAGTCAGGGATCACTTGGCAAAGCAGAGTGGATGCATAGTTTCTGCATGCCGGCCACCCAGACACTGCCCCCACACTGCCTGCCTGACCAGATGATGGGTGGCGTCATGCCACATCTTCAGTGCGGTGCTTACATGCACTGTGCTGAAGAAGTGGTGAAAAGCCACCACTGCCGCACTAGGGCACCCTTTCCGCAGTGCAAAAAGGAGCCACTTTGGAAGAGAATGCTATAATTGCAAAAAAATCAACGAGTTCCTCAAAAATATGTCACACCAGACCAATCTTATCTCTCTTTGTTAAAATCAAATTACCATCTTGATAGATGAAGGGAATGTTGTGGATGTAGCATATCTTGATTTCAGTAAGGCTTTCCGGAAGGTCCCCCGCAATATTCTTGCAAACAGGATAGTAAAATATGAGACTTCTCCTGTTTTCCAGGACTTCTCAAAGATTATTCCCAGTGGCTCTGAGATAACTTCTTTTTTCATATCCTTGGATGTAGTTCATCTGGTCCCAGAGACTTTAATTCATTTAGGTTTAACAGGTATTCCTTTACTACCTCTTTACTTATTCTGTACTGCATTTCCCCTATTCTGTCCTCTGCTCCATTTTCCTCAGGTTGAGCACCCTTTTCCTTTTCTGAGCAAAGAAGGTGTTGAATAGTTCTGCCTTTTCTCTGTCCCCTGTTAGCATTTTGCCATCTTCTGCATGCAGTGGCTCTACCATTTATTTCTTCTTCCTTTTGCTTTGGATATAACCAAAAGAAGAAGAAGCCCTTTTTATTGTTGATAACTTCTCTAGCAAGGCTGAGCCACTCTGTGCTTTAGCTTTTCTGACTTTTCTGAATTTGGCTTCAAGCAAATATAAGGATAGCTGAAATCACACTACTACATCTCTCCTTTCTGAGTGTGTGATCTCTAGTTCAGCCATGGATCCCAACCCCCCGTTGGAAACAGACCACAATTTCTTTGTTGCTGTTTCAGAGAAAAGATAGAACGAGGGAGCGGAGAGTAAAGGCAAACCCCCTGAAGAAATCTTGCCCAAAAAATCCCATGTTAGGATCTGGCATAAGTCTGAAATGACTTGAAGGCACACGGCAACAATATAAAAACTCAATTTAGTGCTCTGACAGAAAATGTTTCCAAACAAGAGGAGGAGGAAGGGGGGGTTGGTCTTTTTGGCTGGCTTCCAGATGCGATCCTGCCCTCCCTGCGCAGGCACAAACATGCTAATTCACAATGAAGAAGCCGATGGGTACATGCTCATGTGATGAATGCATTCACATTCACACTGCTTTCTCTTAGGAATGGACGTTGTGTTGCCTTTGCGTGTGACGAGCTAGTGCACAATTTTGTGCATTTTTTAATTGGCCCCACTTTCTTCTTCTTTAGGGATGCTGATACTTTCCTCCCGTGTGAAAAAAATGTCTAGAGTCATTGTATAGGGGGAAATTGCTCTATGGGCTTGTGTAGGCCTATCTGAATGTATGTGAAGTGGTTATGGAGGGCACTTTTCTAGCCACTTTTGTTTAGGTTTTTTTTTTAAATATATATAATTTGTGGCTGTTATTGTGCTCCATCCTGAAGTGTTTCTGAAGGGTATTAAGTGAATCAAAGGCATATTTTGTTGATTATTTAATTGATTATTCTAATTCAGTGTCACAGTCTATAAAAAGCCTTCCTCATCAGCCACAGACTAGTCTATGTTGCCACAGTTTCTCTAGACTGGTGACAGCTTCTTTTCAATACAGTCATTTTCTCTTGGGAAATCTTATTACAAGGACTGAGAAGTGAACAGAGATATTCAAACATGCTGGGTGAAACAGCTGAACTTCCAAGTTATTGCTGTATCTGCAGGGGAATGACTCCATTAAATATTTGCAGGTTATGACTCATAGTCACATCTATGGTACAGGAATCCAAGAGAGTGAACCATCTTAATCACTATCAGGTAATTGGATGAACTACTGCCAAAGTTCAGGGGGCTCATAAAGAAGTCACCATTACTCTCATGCTTTCCAAGACAAAGATATGATTTTATCCATGACACATAATCAAAAGGGTATTACTTTTTAAAGATAAATACATCATGGTATGCTGAGATCTATATCTTATGAACTAAGATGAACACCTGACCCTTGACATTATGAGATGGTACTATGAGAAAAGAAGACATTGATTTTTCATCTCTTTTACTACATATCCTAAAAATAATTGTCTTATATGTACCATCAATTGTTTGTACCTTGAACTTTTGGATGCAATAGTTATCAATTTCTCCTGATATTTGGAAGCAAAGTAAATTAGAAAATGGTTGACCGTAAGCTTTGATGAAATTCAGAATAAATGTAGGGATTTCCTATTCTGTGGAAGGTGGTATATCAGAGTGGTTAAGTACATGAGATATGATGAGGAGGATAGTTTATATCTGATGAATTGATGAACTCCGTGGCTTTAGCAGGTTACTAACTCTGTGGCCTCATATGAGGTAAAATATAAGCATAAGAATGGGAAAAAATATCCAGTATGATCAGATCAAAATCAAAAGTTTATTTCTACTTAATCTACAGTTCATTTAAATCTACACACACACACACACACACACACACACACACGCACACACAAATCCATATTTTAAAATATTATAAACACACAATACGCATGCATTTAAAATGCATTTAAATTTCTCTTATTATTTTGCATATTTAGTCTTTGGAGATTATAATACACAGATGAGATAGGGATGGGATCACTCCCCCATCCTTATCCCATCCATGACAGCGACTGTGTGAAAACCTTTCATAACATAGCAGCAATCCTGTCATTATCCTCTCATTGAAGCGCCATTGCATTAATGACTGGGTGGCCCTTGTGTTCTCCTCCATTTCTGTGATTCTATAAATAATATAGCACTCCTAAAAAATGTCCTGCTATCTTCTGTTTAAAGACCTCTAAAAAAGGAGTACCTCCATCCTCCAAGAGAGTCCATCCCACTGTTGAACCATTCTTATAGTAAAAAATTAATAAATAAAGATTCTTCCTAAAGTATAAGTGGAATCTTTTGCTTATCATTTGAATCCATTGGTTTGTATTACAATCTCTGGAACAACAGAAAACAATTTTACTGAGGCCTGTTACAGACTGCCAAAATAAAGCTGCTTCGGGTCTCTTTGGAGGTATGCTATTTAAATGACGTTTGGGTCCTAAGAGTCCGGAGGTCGCGCCAAAGCCACACTCCATTCCTAAGCACCGGAGTGCAGATTTTGGTGCAGCTTCCGGATTCTTAGGATGCATGCATCAGTTAAATAGCATACCTCCAAAGAGACCCGAAGCAGCTTTATTTTGTCAGTCTGTAACAGGCCTGAGTCTTCTTTCTGATCAACAAGGGGACTGAAGAAAGAGGATGACTCTCAGTTCTTTTCAGTGCCATCATGACAAGCATTTCCATCTGTGACGGCACAGTATGATTAGATGCTCTTCAACAGAAAGTGAGCAGGCAATGGCAACCACAGTTGAATCAGTAGACTAGTTTTGTCAGGACTAGGCCAAGAAATTTTAATGCCCAAGGTAATCAATAAAATGCTACTCTGGATGGTCTATGGCTATAAGCAATACAATTTATACAACATGCTACTCTTCTCCATTTTGGATACAAAAGCCATTTGTATTTTCTTCAACATATCTCATGGGTAGTGATGTAAAGAATATTCGTCAAAATTCAATAAACAGAAGAACTATCTGTTATTTGAAGATTTCGAAAGCTTTTTAAAGATATGAGCACTTCTCGATCAACGAGTAAGAATTTTGGTTTTTAATTCGATGGCCAGGATTTGAGTATTTTGCATAAGCAAAGCTACCATTTACATTGGTTCTTTCTAGCAGAGGAATGTTCTTTAAACCTCTGCCAAGCTTCCTTTTGACATGCTAATTGACTTTGAAATGCCAGGTAATTAGTGTAAATGTTCACCTCCCTTGTCTTTTATTTTCATTGGAGAAATCTGTGAAAAATACTTCTCGACAGGGAGAGAAAAAATAACCTTTTGAAAGCGGGACTTTTGTAAAGAATATGGTTTTTTTAAAGTTCATCTCTGGTTCTTGATGAAAGAGCAGAAAAAATTTGTTTGTGACAACACTAGACTGATGGGGCAGTACCTGTGAAGACAACAAGGTAGCTGAAGGGGTTCAGGACTTCCTCCTCCAGCAGTGTCCAACCACTTTCTGGCATCTGCTGCTTGGAGCGACTGTTTGTGCTGTTCAGTGGTAGAGCTAATCGAATTTGTCACTCAGAGCCAGCATGGATGTACCTATGCTTGGTAAATAACAAAGAGGGATACCTGTTGTTATCTGATGTTCAGGGAACTGTGCACGAGAGCTGTTAGTGTTTATGCTTGCTCTAGATCTTATTATGTTCATAAAGCTGATATTCAGTACCCTCAATGGCCTATGCTCTGTTTCTTGGGGCAGTTTCTTTTGGGGAGATGAGAATCATATAGTCCCACTGTAAGTGGACTGCACCATTTAAAAATGCAGCTCAGGTGGTTGTAGGTAGGATATGACTTTTCTTTTCATTCTTTCTCATGAATGAATGAAACGAGCAAGCAATCAAACTCCCTGAGGATTGGAAGCCCACAAGGCAGAGAGTATGCTACATGTAAAAGTATTTCTTTGCCATACTGATTTGCTATGTGATGGAAAGTGCTTTGTTTTGTTTGCTTGCTTGCTTGCTTTTAATATGTGAGTGAGGGGCATTTCAGCTGTGATCTCTGAAGTGACACAGCCCAATGGGAACTACACCATGCAATTCAGCTGTTGATAATAGCTCAGCTCTTCAGTGAAATATTACATACTCCATATTCCAAAACCATTTCATTCGCACAACTGACTGTCCTTAACACCAGAACCTCTGCAGAAGTGTTTGAATTTACTGTTCTCCCTTGAACCATCATTCTTCTAAACAAAAGCTTCTAATTGAGTAGCAGATCCTTGCAATTGCTTTGTGTTTTTCCCCTGCATATGTTTGGAAGATTTTGAGGCATAATTGTGCCAGTATAAATACATATTCAGTAAAGGCCAAAGTATAATATTTAAAATACATAACTGTCATGGTAATAGCATGATAAACAGGCAGTTGTCAGATTTTTCACCTTGTATTTCTAGTGATGTTGTTGCTGCTGCTGTAGTGGACAAATAATATTGCTGTTTAACCCCTAGATTTAAAGCACTGATCAGAAGCAATGTGATGGTAACAACTGGCTCATTGTTGGTTACAAAGGGAAATTTAGGAATATTGTTATGGCAACCGCAGTTCTTCCAAACTAAAATCAAAGTTATTCATAACTATCTTCTCCTCTGGCACATTTCTTCAACTTGGGCACCTTTCTGGTAGAAAGACAGCATAGAGTTAAAGCCTGTGGAAATTAAATGAAAATAAATGAATATTTTTTTTTAAAAAAAGTATATGGTCTTAAGGTTGCCATAAGTCAGAGATGATTTGAAAGTGCTGAAGAACAACGCAACTATATTCTCGTGGACAGGATGAAGGACAAGATGTTAGATGAATTTCTAGTTGTATGTGAGCTATACTCAAAGAGTACTCACTAGCGGTTCCTCATCATTTGAGACAGAAGTGGGTACTGCAGCTTCAGTTCTGGATCTGTTTTTTCAGCAGCTTCATAGGAGACTTGTATGCAAAATCTGTAGGGATGGTTAGGAAATATTCAGTGGATGCCAAGCTGGGAAGGTAGCTAATACCTCAGGTGACAAAATGCTGATCCAAGATGGCTTTAACAAATTGGGCCAAAATGAAAAACAAAATACAGGAATCAAGGTAAAGTTTCAACTTAAAGTTGAAATGGGAAAATAATAGAAGCGAAAATATATGCTGTGTGAAACATAGTTTGGAAGTTTGGATTGTTGTAGATCACAAACCGAACATGAATCAACACTCTGGAGCAAAATTCTGCATCTACAGAGGAGGAACAGTGCCCATATAGTAAGACTAATAGTAGCTTTCCATTTGTCATACCTCATCTGGAGCAGTATGTCCAGTTCTGTCAACTAATGTATCTGGAAGAGGGCAGCACATATGGTAACAGGACTAGAAACCAAGTCTTGTGAAAAATAATTCAAAGCATATGTTTTGTCGCAAAAAGAGAAGATTGTGAGGTGATGTGATATCCATCTTAAGATATTGGAAAGGCTGTCATGTGGAAGATCCAATCTGAGAAACTCACTGTCCTTCACTGCATTGCTCTAACATATCCAGATTTATAATGTAATACTCTGGCCATTGGTTCTAGGATTTACATAATTAAAATGTAGATCTGTATTGTGTAGTGTGGTCAGATAACCACTATCTCATGCCAGACTCCAATGTAGTATCTCAATTTGAGATTTTGCTACATTCCATATTTCTTCCATCCCTGAGCCTTGTAAAAATATTCAATATGAATTATCTACTATAGAATTTTGTTGTTGTCGTCGTCGTAGGAGGAAGATGGGGGTATCCATTCTATTCTTTCCCTCTTTATTTCTTTTCCCCATTCCTAAGATTACATGATATTGCTCTTTATGGACCATTGTCTTCTTCTTTTTTTCTCCCCAGGGAGAGAGGAAATTCCATCAAGCCTTCATTAAAAATGCAATAAATACATAAAAGCTTGTCTGATTTTCACAGGTTCCAATCACTCTTGTGATTTCAAGGACTTTATTTAAGGTGGGGGCAGAGACAAAATCTCCACAGGATCTTTTGTACAGGGAGAGGGCAGTAATATTTGCACAGCAGGGGAACAAGTCCTGATAGATTTTGATAGTGCTGTATGGGAAGCAGTTATGTGTTATTTTTATATAATTGTATGGTATATTGCTTTACGTGTAAAGAAAAATGTTGGCAGCATGCTGGGGGGAAAACATACAACTCTTCCCCTCCACATTAAATGATTCATTAAAAGCAGGCGGGGGGAGAGAGAAACAGAACTTCAGGGCATTTATTGTAAACTCAAATTTAGTGTCTCTTTTTGACTGGCTATAATTTATACTGCTTTCAAAATGCAGTCTTTGCAAACAAACCCCTACAAATAGTAAACTAATTATGGAACAAACAGGTCTACTGTGTGTGGCCCACTGCAGTAGCATTAATCACTCTGTGCCCCAGGAAGGCTGTCCTGCCAACAAGGAGACAATGGGGAATAGACAAAATATACAAAAAAATAAGACTAATGTGATATAGCACACCTTTTCAATGCTCAAGAATAAAGACATGAGAGTAGTTGTATGCATTGAAATATGAACCCATTAATGGAAAGCAGGGCTGGACGTTGTCAGCCCTAGGCTGCATCTACACTGCAGAATTACTGCAGTTTGACACCTCTTTACCATGGCTCAATGCTATGGAATTCCGTGATGTGTAGATTTGTGAGAGATTGCGCTTTCTCTGTCAGAGAGCTCTGATGCCACAACAAACTCTATAGGGTGAAGCCATGACAGCTCAAGTGGTGTCATATTGCACTGATTCTGAAGTGCAGCAGAAGTCTCAACCAACATAGCTGCTGTCTTTCCAAAGTGTGGGCTTTTCTGTTTAAGAAAAGAACTAGGAAGAATGCTTATTCATGTTGTCAGCTTTCTCTGGATGACTCTGGGGTAAGCAGCCTAGTGGAGAGACTGCCTAACATTGTATAACCAACCAAACACATCCCTTGTGATGTTGAGAGGAGGGCTGAGAGGTTTAGCTGTTGAACAGTTTGGCTTTGGTGGGAGATTGAGGAGAGAACTGGTGGTGGAGTGTTGGAGAGAAGGAGGGAACAAATGCAATTTTAGGTTGGTTTAAACCTGATACAGATTATTTAAGCCTTTTATTCCTGGGAGAGGGGCGGGGGAAAGCAGGGAGAAGGCAACCAGGCATCAACCAGCCCAGCCATCAACAGCTTGGAGAAGAAAGTCAGACTTGCCCTCCAAGTAGATCTTGAAGGATGAGCTCAGATGTTTTCCACTGCAGAAATACAGCTTTCCTACCTCTGTCCTCCCCAGCTGGTAAATGGCTATGGAAGAATGCACTGAGCACTTGAAAGCTACAGGGGGAAAAGAGAGAGGGAAGTAGAACTGAATGGGTGCACCATTATGCTCCACTCACACAGTGCAGAATTGTCCTTCTTGGAATAATGTTTCACCCTTGACTAACCTAGTAAGTCTCTGTTTGGAGGTCATTGCTGGCACATTTTTTCTGGTGGCAGGGGAAGTAGTATTTCATTTATATCTTTTTTCCTTAAAACACCTTACATATTTGTGGAGGGTGGGAGAGTCTCTGAGTATTGCTTTCTTAAACCTGCTTATGGATTTAAAGAGGGGGGGGGGATATACAGAGAAAATTCAAGTCAGTAGAAATCGCTTTTGGGATAATGCAGGATTTTGTGTCTGTTGTTGGTCAATAAGCCCAGCCCTCCATCTTGCAGGGTAATAAAAATGGCTCTGTTCTTTTGTGTTCTTAATATCTGCCTTGCCCAGTAGCTGGAATCATTCTCTTCACATATATACGCACACACCCCTCCTGCTATTTATAATCCACTCTTCCACATTACTTGTCAATTATTTTTTTGCCACTCAGTGCTACACCATGGATAGACAGTTTATCTTTATGCTGCATTCTTGCAGCCTGCGGACCGTTGCTTTGAAGAGCATCTTAAAAGCGTCACTACTTAATGATACTAGCTATGGCTTCATCTCTAATCCTTCATATTTCTCCCCACTAACTCACTCACATTCTCTTCTTAACTGTTCTCTTTCCTGGGTGCATTATAAAACCTCAGATAAATGTTACAGAGGTTTGAGAGATTATTTTTTGTTTCTTTCTACTTAGAGATATTGAAACATTTCTTAATACATTTTGCCTTGACATTAGGAAGGAATAAGACCAAGATCCAATAGAGGAACTGTGCAAACCCTGGATGTGTGAGTGGTTGTACCCATTTTAAATTTATATGAGGTGGGATATGATATCACCTCGTCCCACTGATTTTTCAGTAGAGCAGAGCTCTGCCCCTTCAGATGCTCAGTTGGTCACTGAATGGCACAGCTATACATGCTGGTGACTCTTAGCCTGCTCTATAGATGCTCCATCTTCCTCTAGCATCTTCCATCTTTCCCTCTTCCTCATAGGTTCAAGCATTAGCATACTGGCAGGGCTTTTCATGATGCCAGTTCCAGCTCTCAGCCTGAGTTTCCCCATATTTATTGTTCCATCTGTACATTCAGGAAAAGAGGAAGACCACTTTTTAGATGGACAGACTCAATCAAGGAAGCCACAACCCTAAATCTGCAAGACCTGTGCAGGGCTTTTGGGGATAGGGTGAGTTGGAGATCTTTAATTCATAGGGTCATCATAACTTAAGGTTGACTTGCCAAGAGTGAACAACAGCAACATATGCAAGTGGGAGGAGTCTGTTTCTATTTCATTTGAAAAAAATGCTGTTGTCGTTGTTTGAGGGGAAATGCAAGTTTCTTCATAAATAGGTTAAAAGTAACTTTTTTAAATGAGTATGGTAGAAAGTAGAAGTAAATTAACTTCCCATCTATATTTTGAATGGCATAGGCTGCATCCTCACTGTATAAATAATCCAGTTAGACACCACTTTAACTGTCATGGCTCCATCTTGGGAGTTGTGGTTCCTTGTGACACCAAAGCTCAAACATCTCACGAAAATACAAATCCCAGAATTCCATAGCACTGAGCCATGACAATTAAAGTTGTGTCAAACTGGGTTATTTCTGCAGTGAGGACACAGCCACAGAGATCTAGGAACCGCCAAAAGGATACTGGAAAGGAGGAAGTGCAGAGGAAAAACTAGAGATTAGCATGCAGCTTCTGGGAAAACATGGTTGTTTTTAAAATCAAATCCTCCCAGGCCAGATAATAGGTTTCTAATGGCCTAATTAGTTTTACAGCCAGTGCCTTTTCCCCCCATCAAATGCAGAGAACCTAGTAGCAAATTATTGCCCTTCAGTTGGGAAAGAGTGATTGTCAGAAAACCAAAGCAAAGTCACTCATCCTGACAGCTTACTTGAGTTATTGTAATGGTTCAAGCTGTGAGATATACCCTGGATGTGAATAACACCTTAAAAGATTGTGAGAAAAAGAACCTTTAAAACTAGGTTGTTGTAGTTAAGTATATTAGATACTGGTATTTCATCTCTAATCAGTGACATCCTGTGATTATCTATGACAAAAGTGGAATGCATGCTACTGAATTAAATTCATTTTGCTACTCACAGCATTGGCAGTGAATGAAAACAGTTGTTATAAAACAAACAACAAAACAAAAACAAGGAATGTTATCAATAAGTCAATCCCAAATAAACAAAGCATTCTGACTCAGGGGCTATATAGACCAGCACTTTATGCTAGCCTGTGTGTGGGGTGAGGGCTGAGCATCTGCATGCTCCAAGCCCCAATGCTGCTGCCCGGATGCCATTTCTAGATGGTGTGCGCCAGGATGATACATCTCCGCCACAGTGCCCAAATGGTGCAGCATGGAAAGGGCTTCAGAACGCCATGCTGTGGCACTTATGATGCCCTTTCCAGGGAGCTGCTTGGGATGGCTTTTTTTTCTACCTCCAGGGAGCGGATCAGTGCCGCTGTGTGTTGTTTCTGCAGCACCAATCCAGGGTGAAAAGGGGTGGCTGCATGCCGCCCATCTTTATAGCCCCTCAGTGAGTTAAAACTTTGCCACATAATGGCCATAGGTAAATTATATATATTGAGCAACACAGGGGCATCTTTAGGGATCTGGGGAGTATGGACCACTCTAGGTGATACCCTCAAACATATGCCTTTTAACAGAAACAGTCTGTGGTGTGCACTTGCATCCCTGTAAAATGCTGGTGTTTAGCAGAAGAGATGGGTGAGTGGCGCAAAACTTAGTGGGAGAAGAAAGGAGAGATCTCAGGTGGTTGTTGTTTAAATTTAAATCTGAAAATAAAAAGTAATATATACACACACAATGCGCCCTTTCTTTATGCAGGGGATCCATTCTGGAACGCCTCGCATAAAAGAAAAAATGCGTAAGCTCAAGCCCCATTGGAAGTAATGGGGCTTGTGCCCACTCCACAGCGCCATGCGGTGCCACACAGGTGATGCAGTTGTGCACCCCATTACTTCTTCTGGGGTGCATGAGGCTTTTTTCTGACATGGTTTCCAGTGTAGGGCACATCCTGGAAAAGGAGGACATATGGCTACCCTGGGGGTGAGACTAGTCATGATTTTGCAATGAAAAAAGTTTTACAAAAACCCTTTAAAGTTAGTTGACCTCATGTTTGCAGCCACATTGGTCCATTAGGGGTTTTGTTTTTAAAGAAAGGGGGAGGGTAAACCAATGACAATAAAATCCTTTCATTAAAAACAAAATTACAAAATATCTTTGTGGGATTCTCAGAATGTACATTGTTGTTGTTGTTGTTGTTGTTGTTCAACAGAAGTAACAAACATAAATGTTTTCATAAATACAGAATATGTAACAATAATGTGAGAAATAAAACAAACTTTTTCCATGGATCATGAGATTGTACAAACAGGCTGTGTGGTTTGTTTGTTTATTTATGGTATTTATACCCCGCCCTTCAGCCCTAAAGGCTATCAGAGCGACTTACAATTATTATTTGTATGTGTTGTTATGGGAAGTGACCTGTGCTATTGGTTTGTACAATGTCCCCAAAGTGATGCCTGAGTCCTGTGTAGAGTTACTTGTAAGTGACTAGCTGAAGCACCATTAAAATGGGTAAGCTGTATAATACATACAATATGTCCTAGTCCATATTATGAACTGAAAGAGGAGGAGGGACTTCAGTGTTTTCTTATTTGAACTGAACAGGTAAAAGGGTCCAGTGATGAAAAGCAGCGAAACCATCTAAGATAGAGATGGGAATTATAGTTCAGGATCATAGGATATAGTATCACGAGTGAAGACATATGCTGACAATGAAAGTACAAGATAGCTGTGAGTATATGACCAGACAGGGCATCTATTTCCAGACTCAGCACTAATTCTGAAGTCATATTACTCAAAATGAATTATTGGTTTTCCTGCAGACTTCATAATTAGAAATAATGTAGGAATACGACAGGATTGAACTATTTTTAAATGCAAATTAGTGGATTCCAGTGATGTCTGTGTCAGAGAGTAGTTGAAACTGTTGTTAAAAAACATTCGAGAGAGAGTGGTTTTCCACAGATTACACAATTCATGCAGATTTGCTATCTATTCACCCATCTTCTAGACCTGAGTAGAAATAGTTCAGTTTTTAATTAACATGTTCAGCAGTGCTGGTATTGCAGTACATGTTTAAAAAGTTGATTTAGAAATGTATATGACATTTTTCTTTCCCTTGCCATAAGTGCAATTATATACCATCCTGATGTCATTCTGTTTGATGTGTGATTCTTTGTTGGTTGGAATGAACCATGTGAAGATTACACTCAGGAGGAATGAGGACTCTGAAATGTCAGGAGCCTTGAAAAATAAGGATGATAACAGATTTAAAAGGGTGAATATCTGTACCATCAGTGTTTTTGGAAATGAGGTGGGATTAATACCTCACCAAAACAGCTACTCTGACCTGAAGCCTGGATAATATTTGATGTAGATCTAGCAGAAACTGAAAAATAATGAATTATAGGTAACACAGCCATCTGTAATTACAATACTGTAGTTACTTTTTTTTTTTGATAACTTGAATGTTGCCAAGTTACTACCCCAAAGTAATACAATAAATGGGGGAAAAATAACTCTACTGCTGTAGCAGAAACATTTTTCTACTTATTTCTTATTTGTAAGTAAGAAAAAGTGTTCCTTAAAGGTGAAATATTGAAGACACAGTTGTAAATAATTCCAATGAGGAAGAAAGATGGAAGGTGGCTAAAGCAATCAAGGTAGATAGAGTCATGGAATCATAGAATTGGAAGTGGCCTCATGGACCATCAACTCCAACCCCCTGCTCAGCACAGATCTTCAGCTTAAGCATCCTCAGAAGGTAGCTGCCCAGCCTCTTTTTGAAGGTGTACAGAAAAGGAGAGCCCACTAATGCCAGAGGTCTAGACTGAAAAATTACAGACAGGACATTTGCAATCTAGTTGCCCATCCCTGACTAATGTCTTCTGCACTGTATGCTGAAGTCTCTTTTTTCTAGTCTGCCAATCTTGCGGTAGCAGCTCAATCTCACTGCAGTTCTCGGTATCATGAAAAGGGGAGGGGGGCGATTTCTTTCCCCTATAGTTAGGAAGATAGTTATTATTTGGCTGCCGTGTAGGCTTCCTTAAACGTTTATGGATTTCTTTCCCTGCTGGTTCAAATGAGCCCACATCATGCATAAACTGAAGTGGCTCAGACAAGGAATCATGATAGCTGATTTTTCCACGGATGGATAAAAATCTATTAGCCTCATTTTCAATCATATCTGCCAGTATCAAAATGATTTCTAAAGTACACACCACACAAATGTAAGGTGGGTGAACATTTTCAGCAGATTAAAACCATCTTCAGGTGGAAATTAAGCAACATTATCACATTGTCAAGACAGTTGTGGAGTTCCACAGATAATGCCAGTCTTTTACTTTGAAGGAGAACTATTGCTATATGGTGAATGAATGAATATGAATGAATCAGTTTATTTTCATCCAACATGATAGTTTATTGCTCTACAGATATGTACATCACCATTATTATTATTGCTGTTGTTGCTGTTGTGGTGGTGGTTCATTTTCAGCAGAGCTCTTTTTGGTTCATTGAGAAGAGAATTCACAGAAAGACTTCCATCTTTTTTGTCCCTACCTTGTACCCGACACTTCTACACCTCATTTGTGCAAATGGATTCTTCCCTGAGGGCTGCTCCTTAAATATTCAGGGTTGCTGAACATATCTTTACTTAATATATGGGATTTGACATTTACACTGCACTGCACTGCACACATCCTTGTCTTCTTATGTGCCGTTGTCATGTAGCATCTTATTGGCTGTGTGTCATTATTCTTGCTCCCTGACTGGATGACAGGGCTATACTAATGGATGCTAGTATTTCCTTAGGCTGAGCAAAGCAGAGCAATGCATTCATTCATAGCTACTGTTTGTTTAAAAGAAGAGGAGAGAGACTCCATTGGGGTGAGGGTGGTATTAAACAGGCTTGTTAAGTTTCTTGTTTAGATAACTCGGCAATAGGCACATTCCCTGAAGCCTGGCTAGCGCAATGAACAAAATGTCAAGTGAGGAAACAGGCTGCCTCGCTAGCAGACTGACAGAAACCTGTAGGTATTTGTGGGAGAGAGGCAAACTGAGAGAACCATCACCCATCATCCAGTTTTTAGGCCAAAGGACAAGTAGCCTGAAACATAGTTTAAGCTTTATATTCCCCCCACCAAAAAAAAAAAAGTGTGTGTGTGTGCGTGTGTGGGGGGGGGGGATAACCATGTTCCTGCAGAAAATAAATGTCACTGACACATGAATCAATATAGTTCTCAAAAACCTCAGGAACCTGAGAAAGCAATGGAGTACCTTTGATGGGGAAAAAGGGGAAAACAGCTACTCTTTCTTAGAATAAATCCAATATTAATACCTCTCCAACAGTCATACACACACCTATGCTAATTATAGAAAACAAATTAGCTACAAGATAGCTGTGTTCCTAATTAGTTTTTAAAAATCAGACTAAGAACTCACTCTACATTGCAAATATTTAAATGTAATTTCTAGCCCAACTATGCAAGAGGGAGGAAAACATTCTTCATAATTTAATGTTAAATGTCACAGTTTTCAAAAGATTAACAGGTTTAGTGTGTAGCAAAAAGGTTGTGTGTGATAGCCTGCCATGCCAGAGTTTACTGGGTGAAATGGATTATCAAGACCCATCTCAGTCTGGTTTTGGGCTCGGGTATGCTATGGAGACAGCCTTGGTCACCTTGGGAAATGACTTATGCATCTGGACAGAGGGAGTGTTTCCCTGTTGTTTTTTCTGGACTTTCAGAAGCTTTCAACGCCAACTACCGTGGTATACTTCTGTGTTGCCTATCTGGGATGGAACATGAAGGCATTTAAGCTTATCACATTACACTTGGAGGAATGGGAATGGAATGGAACGGAACAGGGGGGAAACATGTGTTACTGCATGAGAGAATGCCACCGATGCCATTAGGAATCCCCAAGCCATTTCTGGCAGCTGGTTTTGAAGAACAGTTCAAAATTGTCCTTAAAAATCGGCTGCCATGGAATGGATGGGAAATGTCTTGGGGACTCCCAGTGGCATCGGTGGCATTCTCCCATGTGGTAACACATGTTTTCCTCCCATTCCATTCCATTCTGTTCCGTTCCAATCCCTCCAAGTGCCGTGTGATAAGTTTAATTATTTCACTTGAAAGCAAGGTTCCAGTCCTTTCTCAAGGGCAGAACTTAAAAGATAGTGTCCATGGATTCCTGTTCTGCCCTCTGGCTCAGGTAGATTTTGTTCTTCATGTTGTTTAACTTCTATATAAAACTGCTGGGAGACATTACCTGGAGCTTTGGAGCTAGTTGTCATCAGTATACTGATATCACCAAACTCACCGTATCCTTTCCATCTAACCCCAAGGAAGCTGACTTGGCATTAAACCAGCACCTGTTGTCAGTAATGGACTGAATGAGTGCAAACAAACTGGAGATTAATCAAGACAGAAGTGCTCTTGGTCAGTTGGAAGGCAGATCAGGAAATAGGGATTCAGTTAGATGGGGTTACACTCCTCCTGGAGGCCCAGGTTTGCATCTGAGGAAGTAGACTTTAGTCTACGAAAGCTCACGCTGCCAACTTCTTTCTTTAGTTAGTCTCAAAGGTACTACAAGATCTCTCTACAAGTGGTCTACTTGAGGCTGTCTTTGAAGAGTGTTCAGAAACTTTAATTGGTCCAAAGAGCTGCAGCCAGACTGTTAGCTGGGCCAGGTTACAGAGACCACACAGTGGCCTTATTGAAAAAGCCCCACTGGCTGCCAGTTTGTTTCTAGGCACAATTCAAAGTGCTGGTTATGACCTACAAATCCCTTTATTTTTAAGGTCCAGACTATATGGCAGATGTTATCTCCCTTTATGAACCCAGGCAGAAACAAGAGGCGCAGTACTTGAACCACATTATTTTTATAGTTAGGGGCCATACCACCATCTATAAAAATGACTATAAAATAATTTAGGCATTATGATTATCACACAAAAGGAATGAAGTTATCCTTTGCTGTTTTGCCATTGCAATCATGTATGGTTCTTTCCTACAGAAAAAAAGATTACTAGTAATCTAGGTTGCTACATTCCAAATTACTAGTTATTTGGAATGAGATATTTTCATAATTTCCTTGATTCTCAAGATGTTTGGGATACAATTCCGATGAAAATCTGCCATTGTGCAAAGCTTACTTACATGACAGTCAGATTCCCCCAAAGCTTTGCAAACAAAACCATCAATTTGGTTTTGCAGAATAGTCAGAATGCCATTAATTAGCAAAGTGCTGGCGAGGCACAAAACATAGATCTTTCTACAATGTGAAGATGACATTAAGCTGATCTTGCAGGTTTACTGTGTTTTAATTGTCGACTGGTGGCAGTTTAGCCCAGTATTGCTATGTACGATATGCATGGTGCAAGAAGCATTCATTCTATTAATATATTAAGAAGAAGCCTGCTGGGTGGAAAAAGAAAGGAGAGATAAGATGGTGCAACTAGTAGTGCAGGCAAGCTGTTGCAAATCTCATTGGTCTGCTGTTCTTTCAGGTAACCTTGGCAAAAGGTGTTAGACAGCTAGGAATTGATCAAGCAAATCCCATGCCGGGTGAATACCCTTGCCTCCCGGTGCTGTACTTTCAAAATCCACAGGTTTTCTTTCCTCACTGCTGTGAAAAGCTTGCTATAATTTGGTGGCAAACATTCAGATAATACCTTATTATACAGTCTTTTGGAGTGTTTTGTGGGTAAGCTGCTAAGCACAAAATAGCAGGAACAGTTAAGCCAATAATATCAGGTTGCCCTAAGGCATATTCTCCAAATCTCTCTGCTTCTCAGGAACACTCTGTTTTCTGGTCCCAGGCTCTATTTGTCCTCCCTTTTGGTCTTTTTTTGTTATTACTATTTCACAGCAGGGCTGAGGAAGCTGTAGCTCACCAGATATTGTTCAGCTGTTGTACTTCCAGTTTTGTCCCATCGCATCAGTCATTGGCTTTGTTGGTTACAACTGATGCACATTGCAGGCCAACCAGATCTGGAGGACTACACATTTCCCAGACCTGATACAGAATTCTGTCGATTATCTTGCATATGGTTTTAAAGCTGTTTTTTTTTAATGAAACATTAAACATCAGCTTAGAAAGCTGGTTTAGTACAGGGGATCATGTGAGGTTTCAATCTAACCTTTCTCTTTGGCAAACCTCTTTCCTTCCTCATTTTTCTCAGTCTTCCTATCTCCTCTTGTCTCATGGGATTATAATTATGGGGCTCAACAGAAGGATGGCTAAAAGTCCCGGATCATTGCCATGGCAACCGCATGTTGCAGCAATGATCCGCTCCCTCTTGGGAGCAAAAAGAAACTACTGTAATCAGCTTCCTGAAAGGGGAGCCATGGTGGCGCTCACGTGCCATCATGATGCCCCTTCCGGCCAGCACTGTTTGGATGCTGTGATGCACGTGCATCATCATGGTGCACCCCGTATGGATGGGTGCATGCCAAGATGGCACCCGGATGCCGGCAGAAGGGCTTTGAGCATGTATGCACATAGCCATATTTCATCTCTAATTTGGGCCCAGGCCGGCATAAAGTGCCGATCTGTATTGGTCCTATGTTACATAAAATACTAGGGTCCTGTGAGAGCACCCACAATCAGTATTGAATATGGAAAATTTATTAGCTCAATTAAAGCTGCTGAGAGGGTTTGGACATCTAAAAGCAGGGATCAAGCCTATATGTACCAGTTCTGAGACAAAGAAATCCAGAATATAAGGTCTAAATGTAGTTTTATTTGCAAAAGGGAATCACCACGTGCACAAAAGCACACTCGGACACACTCACAAGAAATAAGTTATGCATGTGGCACACTTGGAACCGCTAAATTGGGTGCATGAATGAAACAAGAATAAGGCATCCCTCACCACTGGGAAAATTGGGATTACTTTTTCAGAATATATAGAAAGTTTAGTGGAGGAAATGACAAATAAAAGTAATGACAAGAAAAAAGATACAGAAAGGATAGAAATATAGAACAACTTGATGTATTTACACATTGTTCAGTGGGTGATGATAATGATGATGATGATGATGATGATGGACTTGTCATGGCACTTCCACATTTGGCCAGATAAGGAAACATGTTACATAGCAACCTGAAGCCTTTAGTGTCACTAATATTTTTGGATTAATTTCATGTGGGTTTTTACACTTAATTTTGAACATGCAACACTTTCCTCCTCCAGCAGCTTGCTGTGTAAGGAAGATGGGGAAAAGAGAGAAAGGAGGAGTTAGCAAAGGTAGAAAGGACATGGTCCCCATCCTCATCCACCAATAAATAGAGGAGAATGGCCAGTGGGATCAGGATGGTTTGCTGGGGGAATGCTGCTACATCCCCACATCATTTGCTGTCTGTATTTCCTTTTACATAATTGTTGGGCCAGACTGGTGTGGGGGGGCCTCCCTTTAGGGAAACTGGTTTGTTTTAACTGACCTCCTTGCTGAGGAAGACCTGATAAATTTCTAAGAATGTTGGGACACTAAATCCAACTATTAGATTAAAATAGCAAATATTATCCGAATCAATGGAATGTAAGTGTTGATCTATCAAATAACCATTGAATTCAGTGGGTCAGCTCTGTAACTGAAACTAATAATTGGATTTAGGTCTTTGGAAGACACTTTGTAAAGTGCTATGGCACCCAAAGGGGAAGGTGTTTGCAAATCTGCTGTTGGAATAAGCTGCATAGGTCTTTTCTCTTCCACATCCTTAGAATAATGGCTTTTCTCCCATTCAGTTCATGGAACTGATGGATTATATCATTAATAATGGAAGGTACCAGGGTTAATGATACAAATGATAGCATGGAAATGTCATTGATAAAGGCATTCTGTGTTATATGAGGGACATGATGTTGAGGTAGGCAAACAAGAAGCTGTAAAACGATTGGTGTGACTTGCCAAGTTCTGTCAAGCAGTCCCCAGTTCTATATGTGGTCATTTGATTGTTCAGTATGCCACATCAGTAGCAACTAGCAACTAGTATCTATTCTACAATTTGTACAGTCTGTCTCCAAGACAAGCCCTTATGAGCCCTTAAGACCATGAACTGTGATTTATGGGTAAGGAGAAAGTGAACAGCTAAGCACAAATGACCTTTGGGAACATAGGCAACATCTTTTCAAAACAAAAAGAAAAAAAAACCTGTTTCAAGATAAAGGACAGTTATACAGCAAACCAGTTAACCATTTATTACAATGTATTTGAGAAGAAACATCTTTCAAACAGAGTTCTGTTCAAATCATCCAGACTGCCCAAAGTGGTACTTCTGACTAGTTAACCATTTAATACAATGGATACTCCTAAACAGACAAGCATGCAAAATTTATTTAAGTTCATTTTTATTAAGAATTTACCACAGTCCCATAATTTCATCATATGTGGGACAGAAAAAAAGTGAGATGGGGGGGGGGATATGGAAAATCCAAAACTTACAGATTTTCTCCATCTAAAATAGGGCTCTTAACTATTGAAAGTTTCGATTTGAGTGACCATGTAAACTATGGTGCAGGACAGACTGCCTCAAAAGGGTGGCCTGCTGGCCGCCTAATTCCTTTCTAGAGGGAAGCCACAGCTCCCAGAACAGAGAAAAAAGAACCTGGAAAATCTGGGTTCTTTTGCGCTGCAGGGCGTATGTCACAAGTGTGCCAATAGTGCACTCGTGATGTAAGCGATGTGCAGTGTTGTGTGGATGCTCCACGGTGCTTACGTCACAATGGCGGCGCACATGTACATGGGATACTGCCATTGTTACGCTGTTGTGCCTCATTAGGGTTAGGGACCGTGCGGTTGCTGCGCAGTCCTTAACCCTAAAATCAGTGCCAGAACGGCACATTTGGGCGGTCTGTACCACACCTATGTAACTCAACTATGTAAGTGCTGAATTAGAGGTGCCACCCCTACCCCACTGAAGCATCTCATGCAGCACACAGATACATACTGGCAATAGTTACACCTTTTGAATTTGCCTGGTGTATAATTCATTCTAGCTCTTATAAAAATGTGCCAAACTCCAAAATTTCTTCATATTCTGGATGAAATGAATTTGGGGTTTTGAAACTCCACATACGAATGAGTGTAGATTTAGGGGCTCTTCAGACCAGCCATAAAGGCCAGCCTGGAGGCGGAGTTGGGGCGTTGTGTCCACATGATGCACATTCCAAGTCTGTCCCCCAGGATGTTGTGATGCTGCATGTCACTCCACATGATGTGTGGCATCATGCTGTTTCTCTGGTGCTGCATCTGTATGAAGCAGCACCGAAGGAGTGCCCTATAGCTGCAGCCCCCATCTGGCTAGGAAAGGGGTGGCATTATGCCATCCCTTAGGAGCTGTTTGTACAGCCCCTTAGTAATTCTGCTATCAAACCCACTTGTTGGAGTGATACCTTTAAAGCACTTTTAGAAATGTAGTCAGTTTAAGTAACTGAAAATATTACAACTTGGAGCTAGAATACTTTAGAAGCAACACAAATCTGAAGCTCATTTTGTATCCTAATCCAGATTCTTCTGCCAACCATCTTTGGTTACAGTGAAATAAATGCATGAATGAAGCTAAATTAAAAAGGGACCGGGGGGGGGGGGGGATAAAAACCATCCAGCCTATTTAATAGCCATTTGTGGCAGGAGTAGGTACATTTCTTAAAGCTGTGAAAAGATCATGTTACTTTTTTAATTCTTGGTGCACTGTGCCTGGGAGTAAGTCCCAATGAACACAACTGATCTCACTTCTGAGTAAGCATGCATAGTATTACAATATGAGGCTTCTGTTCTCTTGCACTAGTATAATTCTGGAGGATGTTGTCTTAAGGCTTACAACACAATTGTAGACATTTCTAGTCAGAAGCAAGTCCCATTAACTTGTTACTCTCAAGTAAGCACAAACAGGTTTGTAGCCGTAATCTGTTCTTTTTAATGGTGGTTTTTATGATTATTATATTTTACTTGTTTGTCTTCTGTACATACTATCCTGTAAATATTTACCTTGAAGGGAAGCATATAGCTTCATAAAATAAATACATAATATTTTCCCTCTTGCATTTTACTTATATTTGGAAAAGATTTATGAACATTCTGCTCTTGGCTGAGGCTCCCTGATGATGATAAATATGTAACATTCTTTTTCAGTGGCTCTTTTTCTAGAAACAATCAAGGCTTGCCAAGATGGAATTTGGTTTGATGCAAACAAATGTTTTTTCTCTGTTCTTTGAATTTGTGTGCATGTTAGAAGTAAGTTACATTGATTCAGGTTTATTTTAATAGCAGGAAAGAGCTGGGGGAGGGGAAAGTCCATTTCAGGAACCTGTTCTATCGAAATGTGGGTGATTCAGTGCAAATAGAAACTTGCTTTATTGATTCAACATGCACTATCCAGTGGAAGATTCATTGCCAAGCTCTTTGATACACAATGTTTTTAATTCAGCATTTACCTCATGGAACCACAGAAAAACCGTGTTAACTGATTCACCCAATTCCAGGTCAGACCTCACAGGGTGGGTAGGATATATAAAGTTGTCCAGAGGGCAGTGGAGTTTCTTTTTCTTTTTTCTCTATTTATTTTGAAAATGCTCTGATTTACCACTTCTATGACCATTCTTAACCAGTTCTTCCCTATTGTGCAATACAATACAGTTGGCCCTCCTTAGCCATGGATTTTTTTATACATGGATTCAAGCATCCATGGCTTGAAAATATTTTTTTAAAGTATAAATTTCAAGTATCAAACCTTGATTTTCCCATTTTATATAAGGGACACCATTTTGTTATGCCATTGCATTTAATGGGACTTGAGCATACATGGATTTTGTTATTCACAGGGGTTCCTGGAACCAAACCCCAGCAGATAACAAGGGTCCACTGTATGCAAAGATTTTGCTCAACCTCAGCCTCAGAAAGAAAGTGTGTCTTAACACATTTATGGTGTGGGTGGAGTTGTACTTTCTTTTCTTTTTCATTTCAAAACATTTTGTGAAAGCTTCATTTGCAGAAAAAGTAGGGTGTGGTGGAGGTGATACCAAAACCCCGAACACCTTTCTGCAGAAAAATGTATTCTGGTCTATCTGGTACAATCCCTGAAGCCTGGTTAAAGACTATGGTTATTCCTATTAAGAGATGTTTCTAAAGATCATCCACATAATTACTGACCCATTAATTTATTATCCATCATCCAGGCTTATAGGAGAATTTGTCCTAGGTTCAAGCAATGCAGCAAGAAAGATCTGGAAGTATCAAGATATATAGTTGAATACTAAAGTTAGGATTTCCCATGCCAAATATTTCCAGTTTCTACCTATGGTTGTGAAAGCTGGACAGTGAAGAAAGCTGATAGGAAAAAGAGTTATACAGATACTATGGACTGCTGAAAAGAGAAGTCAGTAAGTCCTAGAGTAACTCAAGCCTGAAATCTCCTTAGAAGCCAAGATACTCACCTGAGACTGTCTTACTTGCAAGAATACAGGTGACAGTATTTCTGTTGGTGATTTGTTGAACTCTCCCTACCTGTCATTTACTTGGGTCAGGTCCCATCTCCTGCAGCAACAGCAACCAAATTTGTTCCATCTTTGATGAGATAAGCCCTTCAAAATTCTTAAAGGCAGACATCAAGTCCCCATTGGGGTAAAAATATCAATGGAACTATTGCACTCCATTTCTCCAGCAGACAGACCTATCCAACAGTTTGTTGGGGATGGGAAATCGGAAAACCACAATACACATGGATGGACTCAGTCTAGGCAGCCATTGCCTTGAGTATGCAAGACCTGAACTTTGATAGCATTGAAACACTGGAGGTCTCAAATCCATAGGTTGACATTTGCACCAATGAACAATACCATCGCTACAACTTCAGATAATGTTTCCTCATAAATGCTGATTTTTCAGTCTATTGCACTTATTTTTAAAGTATTTTAATTTGTAGTCTAATTGTCAACATCTTTGCTTTGGAGTCTAGCTAAGCTGAATGGTATTGGATCAATGTGTGACAGAAAAACTTATCGTATGTAGCTTTTGTGAACTCCTAGGCCCATGCTGGATCTGCTTTGGGATTCCTTCCTAAGATGGTCTTTGCAGATCTGAATGTAAATAGTTGAAACTGAGATGCTGATTTTCCTACCTTCCCCCCACTGGCAAATAAATAGTTAAATTGCACAATGAGCTTAGGAGGTTCTTAGTATATTGAAAGACTTTTTCCTGGGGGTGAGGATTTCAGCAAAACCCAAGTTGAATAGAAAGGTTAAAGAAGTAAAATAATTAGAGGTAGCAGGGGAGAAAAGCCCATAGAAGACAGTATCTGCAGTAAGTCTACTGTCGGTGACTTAACAGTCGGATATGTCAAGTACAAGAAATGTCATCTATTGTCGGAAATATAATAAGGCATCACAAAATAGCCGCGCCTACCTGTTCTGAGTTGAAAAGCAATGTATTGCAATTATAGATGTCAACCCTGTATGGTTCATTTGCTGGCTGAAAGGACGAGCAACAATGCCCAAATGGTTTTCACAAACTGTGACCTATTCTCACTTACTTATCTCCCTCCTTGGAGTTCAGCTGCAGTCATTAATACACTTCAACTTCTTCTTTTGAACATGGAAATTGTGTGAAACAGCAGCACTGAAATATTATTTGTTTTTAAAACATTTTAAATGTTATGCTGAGATAACCTTTCTTTATTATCATATATTTGATTATAATAAAGACTGCTTATCTCATCATCCCTTTAATTTTGATTTTATACTAATTTATATCACCATTTTATCAAAAAAGAAATATTAAGGAATCTCTTAATAGTTGATATCATTATTACCTATATTTCAGTGGGGTTTTTTTTATCTAATTGCAGTTGCTTCAAAACCTAAAAAAATCTTTTAAAATAAAAATAAAAGGAAGCAAGAGAGAGGAAGAAAAAGGAAGGAAGGAAGGAAGGAAGGAAGGAAGGGAAAGAAAAAAATCTATTTAAATAAAAGTTTGAATAAATAAAAGAGAAAAATAAGCATAAACATAAGAGAAGGCTATAGACAGAAAATGTAAACCTAGTGCTATTATAATCCAGCCATTAAACTATATAAATAAATTTCATCTGTGACCTTTTCCTTCCAATAATTTAAAAAGAATATTCATTGCTCTATCAATCTGTTTTCCTGCTGCAATTTTTGTTCTCATCTCTAAACAAGCCAGTAAAATGTGGGCTAGACAATGCAGCTGTTAGGTGGATTTGTTATCAGTTGACCGGCTGAACCCTAGGAGTGTTCAGCAATGGCTCCTTTTCATCCTGGAATGAAATTATTGGAACCATGTCACAGGGTTCAGTCCTGAGCCCGGTTCTATTTCACATCTTTATCAATGACTTGGATGATGGAATAGAGGGCATGCTTATCAAATTTTCGGGTGGTACCAAATTAGGAAGAGTCACTAATATCCCAGAGGAGAGAATCAAAATTCAAAATGACTTTAATAGCTTAAAAAGCTGGGCCAAAACTAACAAAATGAATTTCAACAGGGAAAAATGTAAGGTGCTGCACTTAGGCAGAAAAAAATGAATTTCGTAGATATAGGATGAGGGACACCTGGCTTGACAACAATACATAAGAAAGGAATCAATGAGTCCTAGTAGACCATAAATTAAATATGAGTCTACAGTATGATGTGGCAGCTAAAAAGGCCAATGGAATTCTAGACTGCATCAATAGAAGTATTGTGTCTAGATCAAGAGAAATAATAGTGCCACTGTATTTTGCTTTGGTTAGTCCTCACCAGTTCTGGGCACTACAATTCAGAAAGGATGTAGAGAACCTGGTGTGTCCAAAGTATGTATGCTGGAGTATGTTCAGAGGAGGGCGACTAAAATGGTGAAGGGTCTGGAAACCATGTCCTATGAGGAATGACTTAGGGATCTGGGGATGTTTAGCCTGGAGAAGAGAAGGTTAAGAGGTGATATGATAGCTCTGTTTAAATATTTGAAGGGATGTCATCTTGAGGAGGGAGCAAGCTGGTTTTCTGGTGATCCAGAGAACAGGACGCGGAGCAATGGATGCAAGCTGCAGGAAAAGACATTCCACCCCAACATTAGAAGGAACTTTCTGACAATAAGGGCCATTTGACAGTGGAGCACACTCCCTCAGAGAGTGTTGGATTCTCCCTCCTTGGAGGTCTTTGAGCAGAGACTGAATGGACATCTGTTTGTGGTGCTTTGATTGTGAGTTCCTGCATGGCAGAGGTTGGATTGGATGGCCCTTGCGATCTCTTCCAACTCTATGATTCTATGGCCTGTTACAGACAGGCCAAAATAAAGCTGCTTCGAGTCACTTTGGAGGTATGGTATTTCAGTGATGCATGAGTTCTAAGAGTCTGGAAGCTACACCAAAGCTGCACTCCAATCCTTAGGACTGGAGCGTGGCTTTGGTGTGACTTTTGGACTCTTAGGACGCATGCATCATTGAAATACCATACCTCCAAAGTGACTCGAAGCAGCTTTATTTTGGCCCGTCTATAACAGGCCTATGTTAACTTCTTTCAATTGATCACATGCCATACTTTCTCCATCCAGTCTTTGAATAAAGGTACCTCTTTCCTTTTCCATATTTAAGCTATACATCATATTTCTTTTGCAGTGGTCAAAAGAATCATAATCACTTCTAAATCTGTTGCTTCCACTTCAGATTTTAAAACATTTAATGGTACTGTCTTGAGATTACATTTCAAAGTAAACCCAGTACTTTCCTGAATTACTTAACGTTTCACCCAATAGTTATTTTTGTTTTAAACTGTTTAAATTATTTTTACTTGCATGTAGTCTTGCATGTTATTTGCACAGAACCTGAGATCCTGTGATTTATATTGAAATATAAATATTTTAATGAATGAATGAACAAACAAACAAATAAATAAAAATGGAATTGTGTTTTAATGTAACTCAATAGGTCTGTATTTGTACCTTTTTAAAATCCTTATTTTTAACTGTCTTCAGCCACATGTTTGGAAAAAGGCAGAATATACAATAAACCCATGGAATTAAAGAAAATGGAGTCTCAGAGTTTAACAGTTTAGTGGACTCAGTCTTCTTGTAGCAATATCACTGGGTGTTAGGGCTATATCATCTGCATGAGTAATTGACTAGTTATGCAGGCTTCAGTCACAATTAAGATTTGGATCGTATATTTTGACATATTTTAAGCAATTTACTCAGTGGTAGAAAGTCATTCTTGATATACATTTTTTCTTCCTGCTGATGAGTTGCACATGAGTATTATCCATGTTACAAAGGCATTATTGACTGCAGCAATCCCGTGGAAGAAAAGCGAAAGTTTCCACTACACAAAAGGAATTCCAAAGAGAATTAATCCTGCTATGCTTCACAAGCAGCAGACAAAGGTTATTGTTCGTTTTTATCCAATGCTGTGTAGCCCATTTGTCTGAAGAGAGCAAGGTTTCAGCTTGAGTGGAATGCTAGAACTGAAGCTAAGGACAGAAAGTGAATGCATCCTTTTGGGGTTTTAACAACTGTCTTCCAAGGTTAATCGTCAATACTACACAATTGCACTTCATTCTGGCTACACACTTTGCAGTGAGTTACTTTCCAGCTCATCCAGTGGGGGTCTGACACTATTGTACACAAAACCAGGCACATCAATCTAGCATTACAAGGTTCTTTTAATGCATTTGCTGCTTGTCACATGGCTTTCTTTTGTGCATGGAGCAAAATGTTACCAGTTCAGTATTAATCTCTTCCTGAGTACTGCTGAGTGAATTTAATTTGGCTTGAAATATATGAAGACGTGATGAAGGAGTTCTTTTATTTGAAATAATTAAAAGAAGGAATTGAGAAAAGAGTCTTTTTGGATGGCTCAAAGAGTGAGATAAGTCAACTACATGTTTCTTACAGTAGCCAGCCAGGAGACTTTTTGGAAACGGTCTCATGGGGCAGGAAGACAATAATCCTCCTCATCTTGTATTCACTACAAATGCCTACACCAGGAGTGGGTATTATGCAGCCCTCGAGATATTGTTGGACTGCAGCACCCAACAGCCCTAGCTAGCAGAATCAAAGGTGAACAATGTCAGGAGCTGCAGTTCAGCAATATCTGATAGATCACATATCCCCCTAATCAGATAGGAATTAGATATTGTAGTTGTTGATCGAGCATCTTCCATGAATCTGTGAAGTTCATAAAAGTTATGAATTTATGCCTTAAATTAATTATTCATTCTGTGACTGTGTGATTTGAATTAAAGAAGGAATAAAGATTCTTCCTTTGATAATCTGTATGATATGGGTTCATTACGGAATCCAACAACAACAACACAAACAACAACAACAACAACAACAACAACAACAACAGGTTTATTTATATGCCTCCCCAATCACTGGGAATCCAGGCGGTACAACGGAGGGGATAATAGATGGTTCCCGCCCTCCAGGCTTACAATCTAAAAAACACGACACAAAAGGAGAAGGGATGGTGGGGGGGAGAGTCTCGCAGAGTGGGGGGAACGAAGGTGGGATTCAGTCCAGCATTTTCTCTCCCTCTGAGGCCTGGACCAAGGCAGATGGACTGGAGGGAGGGCTCTTCTTTTCAGGCTAGCCCTGATGGAGCTGGGCCTGCCTGGTCAACTCCCTCATAGGCCGGAGGATGACAGTTATGGAGGGGGAGTCTCTTCTTCCAGGCTAGCCCTGATGGAGCTGGCCTGCCTGGTCAACTCCCTCATAGGCCGGAGGATGACAGTTATGGAGGGAGGGTTCTCTTCTTCCAGGCTACCCTGTGGAGGCTGGGCCTGCCTGGTCAACTCCCTATAGGCCGGAGGTGACAGTTGAGGGGGAGTCTCTTCTTCCAGGCTAGCCCTGGTGGAGCTGCCTGCCTGGTCAACTCCCTCATAGGCCGGAAGATGACAAGTTATGAAGGGAGGAGTCTCTTCTTCCAGGCTAGCCCTGGTGGAGCTGGGCCTGCCTGGTCAACTCCCTCATAGGCCGGAAATATAACAGCAAAAATGAATTGAACTTATCAGTAATATTCTTGCCCCATTCGTCCCTACTTGCCTCAGAATTGGGTGCAGATAACAGGTAAATTGGGAGATCCAGTGTTTGTTGGCAGGCATTTTCTTTTTAATCCTTTTTATGTCAAACCCATTAAAATGGACAAATCAGTGGATTGGGGGAATGGCACATTCAGAAGATACAGAAATCCCCAGTTTACTAGTTGCATTTGAACAGAGGTACTACCTTTCTATGGTGGTGGGATTGTATGTTCCTGTGAAGCAAGAGACCATGAATATAAAGCAAGAGGCCATTAATATTGCACAGAATATGAAAAAGGGAACACTTTAGAAACAAAAAGAGTACAAGTCATTTCCACATGACCAGATCACAGAAGAAAACTGTGGGTCCTAGAAAATGGTATTCCCATTTTAAAATTTTATCAATTTCAATAATCACAAACAGTTTCATATGAAAGAATGTGGCTAGATTAATGAACTTTTGGACACCTGTCAGAATTTCATGAGAAGGGATCTATATCCACGGTGAAAATCAAGTATAGTGAGCTGGGGGGAAAAACTTGTTTGAGACCAACATTTTCAAACTTTAGCAGCAACAGAAGTAGCAGGGCAACAAATCTAAGATCTGTTCTCACTTAAGGTCAAATCACAAGGGTAAATTAATATCTAAATGAGTCATTTTATAGTATAGCCTATGGGAAATTTGCCAGAATTTTCAACCAAGAACATTAAAACATAAGTACAAGTAAGAGAGGTTGTTTCTCATGGGCCTCCCTACCTAATGGTAGTAGAATTTGATTGATAGCAGTTTCCTTTCCTTTTGACATTGTTGACAGGATCTCATTAGAATTGGAATGGAACTGAATTGCCACCATACATATCAAACCATAAAGGCATATTAACAAGAACTTTCCCAAATGGAAAGTACAGCCTGGGAGTGAGATTAAGAGATGTAGAGATCAGTAGTGCGGCCTGATCTGAAAATAGACTTATATTAGGATCTGAGGACTATTAAAATGTCTGCCTAGTCGACGTATGGAATCTGATGGATTCCTGGATGTTCTGAAGGATTTTCCAGCTAAAACAGCAGACCTTGGTTTCCTTATGGAATACTGAGATGGGAAGGAATAGCAATACAGTCACTCCCAAGAACTTTATCCAATGTGTGTAATCCACTGCAGTTTACAGAAGAAGATCTGCAGGCAATGAAATAGGATAGGCAATTCCCCCACTTCCTTGTTTCACAAACAGTTACCTAACGCATATTGCTAGCCAACAGACTGTTATCTGGGGGTGTCTACAGCTGTTCCCTAAAACCTTTGCTAACATGAGAAGGGCTGAATGAGTGCCTGAGATCACTGTTGGACACAGGCAAATGTGGGAGAGGCTGTCACACTTACACTGCTTCTGTGAAGCTCTGTTTCTCCCGCTACAGCAGAGTCAGTTTCGGTCCATGGTATCTGCCACAAAAGCAAACACAAAACATTTGCAGTGAGCACCACACAGGCTGGCATCTGACAAACCCTCTCTCCTGCCATGTCATCTTTTCTTTATCTGCTCCACCCACCCTGAAGCCAGATAATTTGCAAACAAAAATAGCGGATCCTGGCAAGAGCTCAAGATTTTTCTATTTTGCTTTCTTCCAAATTCAAATTTTAAGAATGTTGCCAGCAGGCTGACTCTTGTTGGGTTGGCCCTGGAAGTCTCCCTGTTTAAATCACCAGGGGCAATGATGCCATTATTTTTCTTGATGCTGTGCAACAGGGACACACAGAAGTTGTTTGAGAAGCAAAATCTTGTGAAATATTACCACAAATAATACCACACTGTGGGAGTGTGGTTGCCCTGTTTTGAGATCAACTCCAGTGTCCATGAGTGAGAAGCAAGGGCTACAAGTAGGGGGGAAAAACCTAGTGTTCACGTTAAGAGGTGACCAATGTGGTTGACATAGGGCCTCGACAGACTGACACTAAATGCTTGCATCGGAGCGGAGTGGGACATGGCAACCACATATTGTGTGCCCCAACTCTGCCGCCATGCCGACGTGACACCACACGCCCCACCACATTGTGGGAGGCATCATGGCACTTCCTTGGTTCAACATGTACCAAAGAAGTTCCAAAAAGCCATGGCGCTGGCAGCTATGGCACCCTTTCCACAATGAAAAAAGGAGCTGCTGAAAGGCGAGATCAGTGTGGTTGCTGTGGCTCCTATTTGGCTAGGAAAAGGTGGCATCCAGCCACCCCTTAGAGGCTGTATGTACAGCCCCATAGTTTGTGGGAGTGAAGGTGTAAATTAAATACCTTATGAACTGAACAGGCTTGGTAGGATTTAAGCTTAATGGTAGCTGTTGTGGAGGTTAACAACCCCATTTTCATGGTCAGATAATTTCCTTATGAAGTTTGGTTTGGTGGTTGCACCAAACTTGTATTGATTAACAGTTAATCTGTTATAACAAATTTGCTAGGCACTTTTAGGAGAAAATTGCTTGTATTCTCCCAGAAGCTGGTGTCCCAGTTATTGCAGAGTCTGGTGAGGTGTCCAAAGTGTCATCTGGTCAGTTTCCAAGTGATCAGTTTCAGTTGTTGCACCCTGATAAGATGGACAAGGCACTTGAATTAGTCCATCCCACCACATGTAATCTTGTCTAGTCTTGCTAAGAAGATCTAGGAGACATGAAATGGGTTGATACATAGGATGTTGAATGTGCCTCTCTAACTAGGGGAGGTGCCTACTGCCCTGAACAGGGCTATGGTGCTCTCTGTACTGAAGAAGATCTTCTAGATGTAGAGGTGTGTGAAAATTGCTTTCCCTTTCCTTATATCCAAGTTGGGGCAATGTGCTTGTGTGCATGGTCTTTGTGCAGCTTGAGATGTTCTTGGAGGAAAGAGTTTATCTGGACCCATATCTGTCTGGTTACAGGTCAGATTGCAGACTGATGTATTTCTTCAGCTGAAAGGCAGAAGAATGCTACACTTTCCCCCTCCTGGATCTCTCAGCAGCTTTTGTCTCCACTGATCATGGTATCTTAAAGGACCAACACTGTGGGATGGGAGTAGGAAACATTGTGTTATGGTGGTTCTGCACCTATCTACAGGGCTGGTTTTAGAGAAAGGCAGTGGAAGATATATGCTTATTCCCATGGCTATTAATTTCTTGGTTGCTGCAGTATTCTGTCTTATCTCCCACCCCCCATCGTATATCAATATTTATATGAAGCTGCTCAGTGAGGTTGCTAGGAGTTTGGAGCTCAGGTGAAGGCATTGTATGCTGATGACACCTCTACTTCTCCTTGTCATCAGAGTCAACTTGGGCTTTACAGGTGCTGAGGGTCTGGATGCTGTAATGGGCTGGAGTTGTGCCAATAAATAAAATCAAATAAAACGCAAGAAGAAAATAATACATTCTGGTTTAAAATGAACCTTTAAAAATCCTCTATATCTGCAGAAGAAATATTGTGGAATATCGATTTTTTTTCCAGAATAACTCACCTTTCAGTTTTGGTTTGACCAGAAAGTTAAGAAGCAGCAGTTTCCAGACTCTTTGAACGGCCTCTTTATTTTAAAACATGCTGTGGACTTCTATCATCTCAACAATGTGTCTCTCTGCATTTGTAAATGTGTTTCCCTTTTATTTCCATCAAGCCATGATAAAGGGAGAAGGGTCCAGATTTGTATGTATGTGTATGTGTACATGTGCTTATATTAATGTTCTCATACATTCATGCAAGGGCATTTCTTCTGCCAAAGCAGTGATTTCCAAATGTTGGTCCTCCAGATGCTTTGAAATTCAGCTCCCAGAATTCCTGCTTGTTGGACAAAGTGGCTGGAGCTTCTGAGAGTTGAGGTCCAAAAAAACCTGGAGAATAGGCATTTCAGTTTAACATGAAGAAAGTGGCATTCAAAGGTAGAGAGTAACTTTATGATAAATCTAAATATGCAACAGAAAATGCTTCCCTTTTTGGTATAGTTTTTAAAGTGTTCAGGCTAGTGTCAACACATACAGGAAAAGATCCTGCAATGGGGGACATAGATATGACTCTAAACCACACATCCTATGAGGTCTTGTTGCAGCAGTCTGTTACAACACACCTACTACCAGGAGAGGACCAGATGCACTATCACTCACCACCCTTGTCTCTCTGGCCATGGAAAATCCTCTGTTGGGGTGGGGACTATGTAGTTTAAAAGGTAGGCTTTATGAGTAACTTTTGGTCATTCTGAATCAGTACAACTACAATGTCATAAACTGGGGTTATGACATTATAAATGCTCAAGGATAACAGTCACTGTATCTCTGTGTTTGTTTATTTATTTAAAAAAATTTGCAGGCAGCTCAGGGGTAACACAATATGTTTCATTGCTCATTGCATTATTACTTTATTCCTACATACCTCCCACTTCCAGATAATGGCTTCAAAACCACCACATGCAAAATAAGATTAATTTAGGTGAGTCTAAAAACATTTTGCAACAGCGCTCCAAGTGAAGAAAACATACAATTATAATGTTGTACTGTTTTCGTTAAATACATGGCCCATGCTCATTTTCTCTGTTCCACTGTTATGAATAGCATTCTTTATCAAAATAATAGCAGCATTTTATACGTCTTTGGCACCCTGCTCTAATAGGTCTTCTTTCTTCTTGGAAGAGACTTGGAACATGATAGATTGAGAATTGTCATTGTTCACCCTCTGTTCATTTACCTGGGATATATGCATGGCACTTGAAATGTGCAGAGGCTGCACTACATCAGTATCTGCATCTATTCATTGAGTGCTGCACTCAGCAGTTCACCAATAAAGACAAGGCAAACTTCTTTGAAGAGATGGGTACAAAATCTGTCCCAGTTAAATATTCAAATGAAAAATTGCAGTGGCCTACTTTGTGCATGTGCAAGAGACAGATGAACTTACAGTTCAGTCATCATTGGCAGTGAGAGAATATGGTTCAATATACCTCAGGCACCAGGGTAGCTTTGAGGAGACCAGGGCAAGTGGTATGGAAGAAAGGAATACTTGTAGAGTCCAGAAATAATAATCAGGAGGAGGAGGCTGCTCCCCTCGCCCCCAGCATTCCTTACCTGACATCATTTCCTTGTGATAGCCCCCTGGAATGTCATGTTCTACTTAAAGTGGCCTGAAGATGCTTGATCTGGATCCCTACACACATTATAACATTAGCTAAATCCCCCCAGCTTCATGGGGGCTCTCTTGGCCTGTTAATCACTCCTTTTTTTGGCTCCCACACTATGGCTCAATACTCATTCATATGAATATCTACTGACATTGACTTTAGGCAACATTCTTGCTTTGTCTGCCAATGACCACAATTAAATTGAATTTGTCATCTTTTCTCCACATTAACAAACTTTTGTATTCATATGGACATTCTCACACGCAGACTGCTATAGGTCTGTCCCTGGGCTTCTCACTCTACCAAATGCACCTGAGGAAGTAGAGTCAAGTCTACAAAAACTCATGCTACCAACTTCTGTCTTTCAGTTAGTCTCAAAGGTGCTGCAAGATCCCTTTGTATACTGATTTTTCCAGACTAACACAGCTATGGGCTTTATTACACAGGGGAAATCAAGCAAAATCAGGGGTTTAAACAGTGATTATCCTGTGCAAAACACAATATCACACAAGATTTTCACACAACATCACTATTAAAGAAGCAATAAACAGCAACAAATCATGGATGGGAAAATCTTGAAAATGATGTGTTGCTCTTTATTGCCTTTTTAATAGTGATGTGTTGAAAATCTTAAGTGCAATATTGCATTTTGCATGGGATAATCACTGTTTCAACCCCCAATTTCCCCTCCATTTACTCCACGTGATAAAGTTCTATGTCTTTGAAGATTAGATAGTTATTCAGTGTGGTCAAACTTGGTAGCTGTGCCTAGCTATGCTTTAATCAGACAGGTTGGATATCTGATGGCCCAGAATGGCTAGTAGATGTTTTCTTATTAACTGAATAATAGCTGAGAGTTGCATTCTTGGTGAGATAGCAGTTGAGATCCAAAACCAAATGTCCTTGGATTTTCTGAACTATCCTCCCTCAGCCTAACCAATTTCACAGGGATCCACATCAAACCCTTTGATCATCTTAAACAGATAGGATGGAAAGAATGAGAGCCATTTCCAAAGGGCTCATTGGCTCCTTCTTGGAAATAGGAGTAATGGTAAATTTATACACACAGGCAGCTTAAGCAGGACCTTGACACCAGGCAGACATCTGGAACGAACACGGGCTGCAGTTAAGGGCTGCTCTAGAAAGGTCTTCTTTCGCCTCTTCCCATGTCCCTAATTACATTAAGCTATTAAACCTGCCATCTGTGAACTGCCCTGAAGGGAGAAAGTCATCTGCTGCACAGAGATGCTAATTTTCATGAATTTATGTCTCTGAGTTCCCAAGAGTGATCCAGAAGTTGCCTTCCTAACCTGGTAGTGAAAGCACCAAATAAAGAGCATAGGCTTAAATCTTAAAGGAGGTTAATGCTTTTGTCTCCAAGTTTTGAACAGCAATTGTTCTTCATTTTTTATGTGTCTCTCTGGAACTATAAAAGCATATTCACAAATAAATAGCTTAGTTCATATTTTCTTACACTCAAAACGCTTGTGCAGAATTCCTTTGGAACCTCTCAGATATTTTGCTGAAGGAGAAATCACAAAGTTCACTGTGAATTTTGCTGTAAGTAAAAATTTCTGTGGCAGCTCTTGCATCTTGACTGAAGTAGTGTGGGTGTGAAAGAACTGAACTGGTAAAAGGCCTTAAAGGTGCTGCCGAGATGATAGAAGTATGCCCCAGTTGGGGAGAAGGACAGGTTTCTGATGGACAGTCAAACCTTCTGGGAGAATCAGAGGTTTGTAAATCCAGCACAGGCATTTTAATGGGCAAACTATAAAAGAGAGGTTGAAGGGGTGACGAGGAAGACCTACTCCAAACTGAACTGAACTGACATAATCTGTTCAGCAGGAGTATGAGGAAACAGTTGGGGATGAGTGCTGTTATCTGGAGGGGAACTTAGAAGCCTAGAAAGACACAGGGAAGCAGGAATGCATGCTTTTAGGAAATAATATTTGAATGGAGTTGATCAAGCCAGCAACATAGCAAGAGTTGGAAGATACCTGAAGGGCCATCCAGGCCAACCCCCTGCCATGCAGGAATACACAATCAAAGCACCCCCGACAGATAGCCATCCAGCCTCTGTTTTAAAAACCTCCAAAGAAAGAGACTCCACCACTTGCTGAGGCAGCATATTCAACTGTCAAATAGCTCTTACTGTCAGGAATTTCCCGTTATGCAGAGAAATGGTGGCTCTGCGAATGGTGGCTTTAATGATGGGACGACTCCATGAGGATTTCATCATGGGAGACAAGTGCAATTGGCGATCACACCCTTGTGCTTCAGGACACTTTAGCCATGTTTTAAGGATGGTAAGCCTCCCTGTGCTAATCTGCTAGGTGAGGTTTGACTAAAGTAGCATATAGTTACTTACTTCTCTTGATTTAGACACTATACGTCTGTTGATGCAGACTAGAATCACATTGACTTTTTTAGCTGCTGCATCACACTATTGACTTATGCAGGGGTATCTGTGTTGACCATTTAGTAAATTCAAACAAAAATCCACTGAACAATGATACCTTTATTGGCCAACCAAAATGAACAATATACTCGTTGCAAGCTTTCGAGGCTCCACTGACTTCTTCATCAGACAAGATGTTGCAAACGAAACAGGAGAAAAATTAGAGAAGTTAGTAAGATGCCTACATTCTCTTGATTCTCTCCTTAGTTAAGGACAGAATTTGTCATTGCATCCTTTATTACATCCCTGAAGTTTTACCCTCAACTTATCCACGGGTCATATCAAAATCCACAATTTTGACCCCAAACTCTGTCTTATACATGAGGTTGGCTTATAGTCAAGTATATATGGTACCTGCAAACAGGCTGTTGTTTTTTTTTTTCATCTGAATCTTGAGACCCAAATCACCACTCCAATAAATCTGAGCTATGTAAATGAGCCCAAGGACTAATATAGACAACGTGCCAAGCTTTGTAAGGCTCTTGGAGGTATGATTATAAATTGTACACTGATTGCAAATGAACTAGTTCATACTCAAGCAGAACAAGTGTCATAAAGGGTTAAAGAGTGGTTAGTGTGGAACTTGATTATTGAGAATACATCATGATGAGCGATATTTACACAAGACAGCAGAGAAGCCTGAGTTACATCAACCCTCCCTTTCCACCTCCCCGCTGCCCCAAGTTCTCTTACTCATCTGTCTAACAGAGACTGGAATCATCTCTCCCGTTCCTTTAGCAAATGCTGCAGTCTGTGATGTTAATTAGATTTTTTTTTCCTTTTTTGCCTTTAGCTACTCAATATCATTCTGCCACACCTGTGATATTTCCTCCCTGGAGACAACATTTTCTTCTGAAATGTGTGTGTTGGTTTTGTAATATAAGCATCTGTCTAGCAGGGCAGCGACTGAAACACTTGGAGGCCATTGACTTGAAAGAACTGCTTAATGCGTTTTTAGAATCTGGATTCTCTCCCCACTCCCCCCTCTTTAAAAGCCAGCTAGCTTCTCTGCCATCATCTCTAGGATACATAAAGATAAGAGTCTTTTAAAACCTTTTCTGCGAACAAACTGTTTTGTTAAAATAGAATGTTGTGTTGTGTATATGTGCTGTAAATGTTGTGGGCCATGCGAACAACTCAACATTAACTTTTTAGTCTGCTGTGCTCATGTTAGTATGAAATACAGTATATAGTCAATGTCACAATTATTAGCAATGATGGCTTTGTGGAACCTCAAAATTCATAGAGAGACTGTATGGAAATACCAAGCTAAGAGAAGAACACAACTATCTTTCAGGATTTATTTTAATTTAAAAGTGGGGGTAACAGATGGGGAGTGTTTTGGGGATTTCTGGAAGCTTCTAGTTGACTATATTATGGCAACTTTCTTTCTTGGATACACATGTTAATGTGCTGAAGGGATTTGAATATGTCAGAGAAGCTGAAAGTAATCCTGTAAGGAGAATAGATTTTATCAAGAGTCTAGACCTGAAATCGGAGAGAAAATGAAAACATTTGTAAAAGTTTGTGGCAGAATGGATTTCTCAAGTGTCAGAAGACCCTGACAAAGAGAATCCCAGATGGGCAAGAATCATTGCCATTTAGGACTTACAGACTGAGTCTTCCTTATCTGAAATATTCCAAAATTTGAAATATTAAAAAAAAAAACCATACACAAACCACTTTTTTCATGGGTGGCTGGGACAGTGACACCTTTGTTTTCTGATGGTTCAAAAACTTTGTTTCATGCGCAAAAGTATTAAAAATATTGTACAAAAATACCTTCAGACTATGTGGTAGAAAGTGTATATGAAACATAAATGAAATTTGTCTTCAGAGTTGGATGCCATCTACAAGATACCTCATTATGTATTTATATGCAAATACAGTATTCCAAAATCCAGCTATATAATGTGTGTGTGTGACACAATGGGTTGTGAAAGAACCACAACCAGCCTCTAACTATATATAACTATATATAAAATATATAATATATACAATTCTAGGGATTGTAGATTCCTGAGACATTTAGCCTTCTCTGCCAGAGAGCTCCAGTGCCACAACTAACTATAATTTCCAGAATTGCATAGCATTGAGCCATGGCAGTTAAAGCAATGTCAAATGGAATTGTTTCTGCAGTGTGGATGTAGTTTATGTGAAAAGTTACATCCCTATTGCATAGCCTGGGAATATTTCTAGATCCATCCCAGTCACTGGACTTTTTGATCTGGAATGCTGGGTAACCAAGCCCTGTAATTTATAGGTAGGAAATCTTCTGATTAGACTACAGTAATACACTCTACATGGGGCTGCCATTAAAGATGACCTGGGAGCTACAGCTTGTGCAAGATCCAGTTGCTCAGCTGTTGGCTGGAATGCCATGTAGACATCATCTAATGCCAGTTCTAAAAGAATTGCAATGGCTTCTAATGCACCTTAGGTCTGAATTATAGGCGTTTGTGACAATATTTAAAGTTGCAAATGACTTGGGAATACAATATTTGAAGGAGCACATCTCTTTCTATGAATCTGCCCAATAATTCATTTATTTTTTGTGATAGAGGGAGTGAGTCCTCTATTTCCCACCAATGAGGTCAAATACATTGTGTGAGTACATTGAAGAGGTTCTTCTCAGCCATGGCAGCCCAATAATTAAATGTTCTCCTCTTTGAGGCCGAACTGGCATTGATGGTGGGCTCATTTCAGAGGCCTGTGTAAACTAGGGCTCTTTACTATTAAAGTCTTTTTTTCCCCTTGCTGATTTACTTCAAACACTGGGTTTGGAAATTGTTTAAATCTTTTAAACTTCTTTTAACTTGTTAACGTGTTTTATATGCTTTAGTCTATTTAAATCATTTTCATTGCTTTATATTGTCTTAACCTGTTAGTATTGATATGCCCTATATACTGTGCTGAGATCTATTGATATAAGGTGGGATAGAAATATTAAATAAATATATAAATAGATGAAAAGATGACAGATTCCTCCAAGAAAGAACCTTTTGACAAAGACTCCACGATCATAGAAAGTGAAGTGTAAGCTACTCTCAAAACACTAGAGAGAAATAAATTACCAAGAACAGATGGCACATCAATAAAGCTGTTTCAGGCTATGGAGACAGAGTTTTCTTTCACACTACACAATTATAACATTTTGATACCACTTTCACTGCCATGGCTGCATTTTATTGATGACTAGGATTTCTAGTTTCATGTGATTGTTAGAATTCTCTGCCAGATTCTCTCTAGTGTTTTGCCAAACTACAAATCCCAGGATTCCATGGAACAGAGCCATGGTAGTTAAGATGGCATCAAAGTATTATAATTATGCAGTATGAAAGAGGCCAGAATCGATTCAGACTGGATGAACAAACATCAACCATTTAAAATATGTACATTAAACCATATTACTAACAGAAAAGAGCACAGAACTGGAACAACTATCAATGAAAGTTAAGGAAGAAAATGTCGAAGAAGAATTATAACGGAATATTAAGAAAACACAAATAATCACCATGGAAAAATTATGTAACCTAAAAGCGAATGATGAAGGCTTCAAAATTGTTACAGATTTTCTACATTTTGACTTAGTCATCAATGAAAATAGAAACTACAGAAAAGAAATCATAAGAGGATTAAGATTTGGAAGGAACTACATACCACCTTCAAGTAGAAAGATACATCATTAAATGCCAATGTCAGTATCATCCACACCATAGCATTTCTGAATTCTACACATTGGGGAAGCTGGGCAATGAAGAAAGCTGACAAGAAGAATATAGGCTTATTTGAAACATAGTGCTAAGTCCATACTGCACCCAAAATCTTGGCCTCTAGAGGTTCCTAGCCAGGAATAATAAATGCCAGAACACCCTTCTCCAATGCAGCATTTGCTCAAGACCTTAGAACAGGGCTTTGAGTTATAAGATGGATGTTTCTTGGAAGAGTTTGAAGTGGAAACATCTATCCAGCCACTGCCTTATTCTTCCTTTGTCTCTTCTCCAATTGGCTCCATTTTCCCACTTCAATATTCATTTCTCTCTCCTCCTTCTCTGTTTGCTTTTTAATGTCCTCTTGCCACTGTGCTACAAATCCCACCTTGATTTACAGCTTGCCTTCTCCCTTATCTTTGGCCCCAATACTGGTAATCCCCCTCCCTTTATTTGTTTGTTTCCCCCCCTCTCTCTTTCTTTCTCTCTCTCTCTCTCTCCCTCCCTTCCTTTCTCCTTTCTCTATCTCTACTCTCTTTCCAACTCCACTTCTCCACTGCCTTAAAGTGTTGGCTGCCCAGAGAAGCACCACATTACTGCATGCTCTTTGTCATCTCACTTTCCCTGCCATTATCATTTTGAAAATTTACTTGCCTCCTAATTTTAAGGAGTTACTGATCTTAGATACAAATATTATCAGACAGGCATGAGAAATGTGTAGCCCTCTAGATACTCTTGTACTGCACCTCCACCAGGCTAAGCCAAAAAAATAAATGGTGAGAAATGCTGAGAGTGGCAGGCCAATATCTGGAGGGCCACCTAATTTACATACTTGTTAGAGGCCAACTATTCATTCCACATTTTCTGGAAAAAGATATTAATTTCTCATCTATTACCAAGATAAGGTCCATTTCCTTAAAAAAAAAAACACATTAATTGGTTTCTGACAATTCTCCATTTAATATATTGTGTGACTCCCTGCCTCCAGTTGTCACATATCATAGTTTTGTCAACTAGCTTCTAATCCCTGGGATCACTGATTCTTCCTACATGCACAAAATGCTACCTTTTGCTGTATATTTCCTTTTGCACAACATTCCTTGAAGCACAGCCTTATAATGGCCCCCTCTTTTTTATTTTGATATGACCTTGATATAAGCTTTAAAAACATTTCTCTCACTGTGCTACAAATTGAAACATGAATTCTTTGACTCTAAATCTATTCCTCTCTTATGTACTAAAGGAATTATGTCCCTGGGACTACTTCTGAAGAAACCTTTCTTCTCACTCATCCCTGCTCATGGGGGACTTCAATAGATGCCAAAAATGTCCTTTTGCCATCTGAAGTGCAGGGAAGGGGTGTACTGAACAAAGGACTTTCTCAGTGGTGGCTCCCCGTTTGAGAAAAAACATGGACACAGACTTGCAGCACATTGCAGTATTGGTCCATCTAACCCAGTATTGCCAACTCTCACTGACACAAACATTATGAGTATTCAGGTAGGATTGCTTCCATGCCTAACCTGGAGATACCTGGAAATATTACCTCCCATCCAAGTAAGAACTAGACCTAACTCTGCTTACTTTTAAAATCAGACAAGATTGGTGTATCCTTGATGGTATAGTGGTCAATCACATTACTGTGTAGGAAAAAACTCCTGGCTAGTCTTGAGCAGCTGCCTGTAGATGTGAATTCTGGGCACACTCCAAAGTGCTGATGCTGATGCTTAAAGCTATTCACAGTTTAGAACACTGTACCTGATGGCTCACTTTCTTTCGTATTAGCCTGCCTATTCACTGGGACCATCTTCTGAAGGCAGCTGCCACTCACTGAGGTCAGGCAATGGGCAGAGTCTCTTAGTGAGACAAGCCCCCAGATGATTGTCCTAGAAACTCACATTGATATATCTTCAGCATGAACATGCTTCTGATATTTTTGTGAACTTGGTGTAACATCTGGAAAACATTTAAAAGGCAAGGCACACATTTCAGAATCAAACAAGCAAAGAACCCAACATCATTTTGTTAATGAGCTCAAAAATTGTAACTTCACTGTGCTGGACCTCTCTATTTATTGAATCAAAAAGTGGAGAGGGGTCTTGTTGGCCCTGTAGCCCCTCTATTAGATGCAAGAAAATCTAGTGCTATAGAATTCCTAAACAATGGCTGTCTGGTCTATTCTTTAAGTCCTCCAGTTAAGGAAATCGGTAACTGATTCCATTATCAAACTGTTCTTACTGTCAAGATGTTTCTTCTAATGGTCAACCAAATTCTATTCACTTGTAATTGATTCCATTAGCTCTAATCCTGATCCCAGTGATAGCAAAGAACATGTGATGTCACAGGGCAAACAGACCAGTTCTTCAACCTTTTCTCATAGATCTGAGTAATTCCCCATACCACTGACTATTTCTTGTCTTCCTCTGAACCCTTTCCAGGTTGCCGACATCTTTTTTAAGTTGTCCAGAACTGGACACAGTACTCCAGATGTGACCTGAATGGAGAGATATTTGTACATCTTCAGTCCTGTGGCATCTTCTCTATTCTCCTGCATTCCTCAAGGCTAGTACACAGGGTGTTTGAAGGTACATCAGCAGGTATCTTTAGTACCTGAGAATGCAATGCATGTGCCTCTGGGGACACACTCATCTTTCCACGGGGAGTACTTGAGGATGCAATTCAAGAAAACACTATGTGACTGAAATTGTCTCAAACTACTTCTTAGCTATCTGGACATCATGTCTGAAAACAGATACTCTTAACTGTGAATTTAAACAATAAACTAGAAGTCCCATAAGATGTGTACGAAGATCATTAGTTGCACATTTTCAGACTTTAGTTAAGGGATCAAATCTATGAAAATCTGCATACAAAGCTTGGAAGTAATTAGTCACAAATAAATATACTTGTAATTAATTTCTCAGATAACTAAGCTATAATTACATTGCAGAATGTGTGTAACATAAAGTAAAATAATTTATCTCCTTTTATGATTTACCTGTAATTTTTTGGCTGCTTTTATTGTCATGGGGTGTGACCTGACTAAATTATGGAGGAGGAGTTTCCAGTGATTTAGCTGCTGGTCATGCTATGTCTTATACAGCTCCTTCATGTTCTGTTGTACATGTTGAAGTGACAACAAGGTGGACAAGAGGTAGATATGTGTTGTACCACAATCCAGTAGCTTGTAGAATTCAGGTTTTTAAAATTACCTCTAAAAAGTTATAACTATAAAAGTTCTAACTAATTTGTCTACTCAGATTTATAAGTATCACTGACATTAGTATTAAAAACAATGTTCCACAACATTTTTTAAAAATACTCTCCACATACCTAAAGCTAGTATGACATAAGGAAATGGTAATTTGGAAATGAAAAAACAAACGGTCCCAGAAATTCAGGCTTACCTGAATTGAAACATGTGAAATTGAAGAAAATCTTTGATGAATTATGACCAGAGAAGTTGGCAACATGCTAATGGAAATTGTTTGGGGGCAGGCCTAGATTTCGTTCACATCCAGGCACCGTTCACAATATTAATTGAAAGGACTGGTTCCAAACACCTCATTTAGAATACTGCTTCACTAATTGAGGATTATTGGCAGTTGTGTTTTATTATAATTGAGTTAAGAGTCACTAGTTGAAATATAACGAATTTCACCTGAGAAAACCATTTGGAAGAGTCAAGTCATAGCAGGTGGTAGCATGGAAACTGTTGTCCATTTGCTACAATTTAATCTTCTTGCAGAGAAAATATGTTTTAACAATTTCAGCAAATATTTTATTTAAGAGCATCTGGT
>NC_056528.1:39864619-39937904 GCF_019175285.1 Sceloporus undulatus | reverse complement strand
AATCTGATGAGAAAATACAACTTTCTGTGTGCTCCTCTCAAAGCAGATGGGCATATGTCATGACTTGGGCCTTTATATTTACTTTTCTAATAGAACAAATATAGCATAAAATATTTCAGATGCCTGTGTTTAGCAGCTTTGGAAAGGATAAACATGAGTAACCTTTGCCTAGAATGAAGAGTGCAACAGATGGATCTGCTTCTTTAAATTCTCTTTTTCTGTATCTTTCTGTATGCCAGGTTAAATTGAATTGGTTTAACCTTGAACTGATTTAATACTTGCTATTAGACTAAAAAGCATACAAAGATAGAGAAAGGGAGGAGGCTTTCACACTTCACAGTTATAGCAATATGATTCCACTTGATAACTGCCATAGTTCCATTCTATGAAATTCTGGGATTTGTAGTTTAGGAAAGGAAATTTAGTATTCTCAACCAAATCACTCTAGGCTAAACCCCAGAACCATAGTATTTGTGAAAGGGCTTGTATAACAGAATCTTATTGGTTAGTCCCAACCAGTATAGGTCCATTCAGCCATCAAATGATAAGTCAACATGTAGATATGTCAGGACCAATGACTCTTATCCCAATGCACAGTCAATCAGTCTTGGTGAAGTGAAAACAAAAGACCTTTATTGCAGACATCAGAAATCGAAGCCATCAGTAGTGCTTCTAGGTCAAATCTAACATTCCATGCCCATCACCCACATAATAAAAGTATTCATTTTAATTGACTCTGCCACCTATAATTGGTGTGCATTGCTTATTCTCCTCATAACAATGTCTAACAGTATTCCCTCATCTCCCCCTGAACATCTTCAAACCTCTACCTAAATATAAGACACAGTCCAACAGTAAAAATCCTCCCCCACATTCCACAAGCACCTCATAGCAGCTATACATTGCTAAGCACATGAACCCATGCAATACCACCCCACAAGCTCCAGAGCACCCCACAAGACCCAGCAAAACAAACCACACATAAAACAATGTAAGCATCAATGGCAGGTTTCATTCAACCCAATGCTACAAATTCTGACAGATATATTGCAGTGGTATTAGTTGTCTTCTCCTAAAACACAACAAATGTCATATCACCCTTAGAATGGAGTCTGCTATAGTGTATGCTTAATTGATATCAGTTTTTGGGTCAGTGCCTGTATCTCTTGTACCAAGTGATTCCATGGTTACAAAAGCTCCACTGGCTACTGGTCTGTTCCTAGGCACACAACTCCCCTATTGCAACAACTGTACTGGCTATCAGTTTTTGGGGAGAACAATTCAAATTGCTGATCACCACAACTCCAGGATATCTGAGGAACCATATTCTCCACGAACCTGTTGAGGCTTTGAGATCTTCATATGAAGCCTTTAAGCTCACTGTCCTCACAGAATGGGAGAGAGAGCCTTCTTGGTGGCTGCTGATTCCCCCACTTTAGTCTGGGATTATCTTTTCCAGACTAGGCTGAAGAAAAGGTGGGAGATAAATGGATAGATGGAGGGGTGGAATCAGCAATCAGATTGGAATTGAGAAGACAGAAACAAAATTATTGATAAAGTTTTTTGTCATGGCAAAGTCACATCAGGAAACCTTTCTAGCCCTTACTGCTGTTGAGACCCAGTGTTTATCTCCAAGTAGGCAGAAACAGCCCAGTGCATCAAAGTACAAACAGACAGTGACTTACTATATAAGACAGTTTGTGCCTTTGCAGCCCCTCACCCCACCCACACACTATTTTTACATCCAGATTTCCAGCATTTGGTTCCCAAAGGGGAGGAGTTATTACTCCCCAGTAGTTATTATTTGGGAGGAAAAACAATTCAGTGCTATCCATCTTTGAGCATGAAAAGTGAAGCAATTGTGTACAACTACAAAGATCACACCACACAGGGTAGTACCTTATTGATCAAGAGTGCAGATTTATTTACCAAGTACTATGACAGCTAATCAATAAAGCTTTACTCTGCTCACCTGTGCTATCATACTTCTGTGGGTTTTTAAAATAAATATGTTCACCTAGATTGGAAAAGCAACTCTCCAGCATCTGTATCTTGATTCATGGACATATGCATTTGTGCATGTCTGTGTGGAGAGTACTCTAAAGTCTGCATATTAATAATGCTTGTACATTGTCATTTCTGGCACAGAGATCAATGCCACCATGATGAAATAGCATGTTTGTGCCATTTTGAAATCTAGAGAATGTCTAATGCTAGGAATGCTAGCTTCCAAGATGTGGTCCTTATGCTGCTTGATAGTATCTAATGCCAAGTTTCAGAATCAAAAATTGACATCTAAGTTCAAATGACAAGGTGAAGTAAATAAAAGATGCATGCAAGTTTGCTGATGATGAGCTTACAGATAATTGATTGCTTCTTAATCCTAGTTGCCAAATCTTGTCAAATAGTCATGTGTCATGTGTGAGATCTTGCACAAAGTCTTCTTGTGCTGGCTCATTGTTTAATGGGTTCTCAAAGGCTATGGTTATAGAGTAGAAGTTCTGATACTTTCAACCAAGCTGACATTCAGCTGACAAGATTCAACTATGGCCTTTAAGGCAGATTGTTTGTGTCCTGTCTAAAGATAAAGCCTAATTTAGTACAGAAAGATTCATTAGTTGATCAGCTGGTCAAAACAATGATACATGTATGGAATAACTGTGGATTGTGTAAGTGGAGAGACTATAGACTGACAAAATAATCAGTCTTCAAGGTATGTATGTGAGATGCTCCATTCAATAACTGCTGCATGGCAGGCAATCTCAGAAACTGACTGTAGTTTCATGCCAATTGTCAGATGTTGTCAAATTTGGGGACTCCATGTCAGAGTCTGTTTTCAAATACTGACTGTCTACTGACAGATACAACACATATTTTGCATGTGGAATTGTCTTAGGTTCAACGTCTGACATATCAAATTTACAGCAAATCAAGCAGAGGAGCTGAGAAAGTCCATTGTGTGAGACTAAGGATAGAAGAATATGTCAGTTTTGTTTTTCTGCCACATTCAATTGTGTTTGTTTTTATCTCAAAATCTTTCCATTCCATTTAAAGGGAAGTGTGTATATTTTGGGGAGTTCTTCCAAAGAAATTTTTACCAAAAAAACTCCAGACCACTTTTCTTACCCATCCTTCCTAGGACAAATTCATGAGATGCAATTTTTCACACCTGTACTAGTCAGTACCCCTCCGTAGGATCAATAGGAGCATTTAATACATCTTCTCAAGGGCTTCCAAAATCTCAAAATACTATTGCTAGAAAAGTTGGTTCATACAATTAAGCCAAAGGAAGTATGAAACAACCAGATTTCTGCAGTAAGTCTGTGTGAATCATTAGTGATAGTGATACTGATGGACTGAAATTTTGTTTCTAGAATGGCTATGAAAGAAGAATAAAATAGCATTATTATCACTTTTTTCTCTAGAACCTGGAGCTGCTGTTTGTGTCTCATATATTAATTTGAGGGAAACATAGCTGTACCATAGGAGTCATGAGCTTTGGGACTGTACAGGCGGTATGTGTGGTGATGATTCAGCAGCCACATACTCGAAGCCCTTACCGTGCTGCCCGGCCATCATCACGGCACATGCCCATCCACATGATGTGTACCATGATGATGCATGTTGGGCCCAGCAACCAAAGTGCTGGGCAGTAGGGGTGTCATGATGCCACGCTGCACTGTGGTGCTTATGATGCCCCTTCTGGGAAGCAAAAGTAAGCCCCCTTTCAGGGTTTCTATTTGCTCCCCCTGGAGGCCGTGGCACATTCAGGACACAAAGGGGCAGCCTTCATCTGCCTGTATGTACAGCCCCTTACAGAGGTTTCCCTTGTGCACAAATGGAATAAATGACAAAGGTATGTGTTTAAAATGAGCCCTTGGTATCTGCTGGGGTTTGATTCCATGACCCCCATAGATGCCAAAATTCGGGGCTGTTCAAGTCCCATTAAATACAATGGTGTACCTTATACAAAATGACAAAATCAAGGTTTGCTTTTTGGAATTTATACTTTTTTTAATATTTTCAAGCCCAGGTGCTTGAATCCATGGATAAAGAATGCATGGATACAGAAAGCTGACTGTATATTGTTCTTCATGTGTATCTTCAAATCATTTTCCAACTTATTGTGGCCTATATGTGTACTAAAGTGATTAATAAACATTAGTAAAAATATAAAATGAGAGTTTCATTTCCCACCTTTTGTCAAATTCCATTTACACTACTGTGAATCTGAATTTATTGAGGAGTATCAGTCTTTGCTTATCTTGTTCTTACATGCAAGACTGAATAATTTCCTCCTCTTGCACCTGAGTAGAAAAGGTGTGTGTGTGTGTGTGTGTGTGTGTGTGTGTGTGTATAACATTTTGGGTTTTTTTCATGCATAAAACCATTTGCACAGTAAATTACGTTTTGCACAGAAAAATAAAACAAAATGTGTTTCATATTTTGTGCAAAAATACACTGTTCTCTGAGAGAAAGCATTAGTATGTGCACACACATATGTGCAAAAGATTCCAGTTGGTGTTTTCAGAAAATATGCTTTTGCAAAAAAAAGCCCAAACATGCAATAAACATACATACTAACAAACATACATACTAACAAACATTCTTGCACAATGAGCTTTCTCAGTGTGTCATGGATGGGAAAATATTTGAATAAACTTTTGATTTTTAGTAAGTGGTACCTGTAGGAAGTTATTTTTTGGAAAAAAAGATGCTGGTTATAAGCAGATAGAAGCTTCTGAACTCATACGTAACTGTTTTATTCTGCTTTTATGTTTCTGACATAAAGAATTTATAGGTATTAAAACCCACCTAACAAGGGAATAGCAGCAGGTTTATATAACTTTTTGATTTTCAGATGCTTGGACAACTTTGATCCAGTTTCACTTGTTTCTTGCAGTATAAAAACAACTTTCTTTGTGATAAATCTAAAAAAGCTGAGTGACAGGAGCATCTTTGACCTCTTGAGATGATTGTTATCAGGATCAGGTATAAGAGAGCAGAGCCTGCAAAAGTTGGTCTGTTGATGAGGGTGATTCTACAAGTGGTAATCCAAAAGGTCATTTCCCCAGGCTTTAAAAGGGGGAAATGTTATCTTGCCCTTGGGTGAGAAATCAACATCTGGAAGCCCACTCATGGAGGAGAAAAATGTGGGCCCAAGCAAGAAAATCTTCACTTTAAGAGTGTTCCTCTTTAATGCTTATATCATCCAAACATGACTCCAGAATACTATGTCATGGGCTGCATCTGCACTACAAAAGTAATATAGTGTGACACCCCTCTAACTGACATGGCTCAATGCTCTGAAATTCTAAGGTTTGTAGTTATGTGAGATGTTGAGCTTCCTCAGTGAGAGAGCGCTGATGTCCCAACAAACTGCAAATCTCATAATTCTATAGCATTGAGCTATGGAAATTAAATTGATACCAAGCTACATTATTTCTGCAATGCAGATAACAGCCAGAGAAACTATTTCACGTCCCTAATATTACTTACTATGCTTGCTTTGCTAGGCCTTTGCTTGAAAGTTAAGTTTATCCCTTATGTTTCATATTTGAACTATAACCTTCTACATGCCTGGTGAATCCTTTATGTGTGGTGCCTACCTCCTTTTGTTTCTCAGTAGTATTACTTTGCTTCCAATGCAGTTGGCATCTCCATCTGAGTCCACTGTTTAAAGAACCTATTTCTAAGCTTTGGGAGCTTTTTGTTAACAAGTGACCCCCCCCCCCCCCCCCCCCGTCCAAAGAAATAAATATCTAAATGCCATAATATAGCATAAGATGGAAAACATATCTTCGGTGAGGAAGAGGCACCTTCTACATGTGGATGAAAAGAGTACATTTTGATGTGATCTAAAATCTAGCTGCAACATTACAAAATGCCTTTGTCTGACTTTGAAAAATGTATCTATCTGTGCTATGTTAGGCCTCCTTAGCCCTGTATATAGGTGAATGCTTTCTTGATGGGTTTATTCTTGCATCAATGGGTTGAGAGATACGTAGCGATCAGATGAACTTCATTTCATTATTCAGTGGAACCATTAGATGATTTTACAGACCAGTGGCATGGCAGGGATATAGATGTCACCTCTTACATCTAACTGTCACATGTTCATCACTACTTGTACACTTCTGCTTCTCTATACTTTTGGGCACAGTTTTAGATCCCATTTTCAAAATATAATTATTGTTCCTGCATTTGATCATGATACTCATAAAGAACTCATTGTCTGCCAGAGAAATGAAATATTCTCCCAATGAGGATTTACCAAAAATCCTTGTAACTTCACAGTGGATGCTTCAACTGAACACAATGCTTCCAATCTGTATTTTATTTTACTCCATGCAAAATGATGGTTGTCATCCCAATAACTGTTTCATCTGCCAAGTGATTCTGAATGTTAGTTGGTACCATAGAGCAAATTCTCACATGGAGGTCAGCAGCATTAAGTAAAGTATGCTCAAGCCCTTCAAACAGGGATGAGGTTGTTGAGAACAAGGTTCTTTCATGGATAATTTGTTGAGTATTACATGCCAATAGATGGTGGACCAACAATGAAAGAATGGTCCATCCTTTTTCTCTCTTTCTGTTAACCCCGCGGTTAATCCCTCCTCTATTTTATAGCCATGCACATTTCACTCTCTCTTTTTCTCTTTCTCTCTCTTGCTAACTCTTTCACACATTCTTACTCTCTCCTTCCACTGCCACAGCTAAGACAGATGTTTTCTTATGAAGGTCTGAACTGATCGATTTGAGCTCTGCAGCCTATGATAAAAATAATCGAGCGGTGCAAATCTTCACTTACTTTGTTCTTGCCTGCAATAATAATAATAATAATAATATTAATAATAAAAAAAATCAAAAGCTTCTCCCCTTGGACAGGGTTTTATGCATTTACAAAGATTTTACATACTTCAGGACAATTTTTGTTTGACACACAAAAAATGCACCTAAAGTTTTTGGGTTTTTTAAAAAAACACACACACTTTTTTGCAAAATAGAAAAAAAACAGCACAGCATTTTGCATGAAGGAACAGTTCTTCATTTTATTTCGCAGGGACATACATAAGAGTTAATAAAGCTTTATGTTATTTTGTATTGTTACATAGGGGTTAACATTTAGTGGCAAAGTTTACCTTCTTTACAGAACATACAGAGAGCAGAACATGAAAGCCAGGAGACTGAGTAGAAGCAGTGGAAAGAAAGCTGGAATTAAAATGGATGGAGCAATGTTAAAGGGGGAAGGCAATGGAAGGACAAGGAAGCCTATATGAAGGAACCAAAGAAAGGATCAGAAGCAGAAAAATAGCTGGAGTATGAAGTTTGAGCTGTTGAAGAACCATTTTAGGGAAAGGCTTGTTAACAGGCCTCTGAAAAGAACACAGCAGGAAGAATATGAGACCTGTACTCCTTCTAGCTTATGGTTAGATAGGCTTGGAATAATTTTTTTTTCATATTGTTCACTTAGAACTTGCTGTAAAATGAAACATACTTCACATAATTTCTGTCTTATGGTAACCTTAACACAAGCCCATCACGGGGTTTTCTTGGCAAAATTTGTTCAGAGGGTCCTTGCCTTTGCTTTCTTCTGAGGCTGAGAGAGAGTGACTGGCCCAAGTTTATATTGTGGATTTCCACAGATGAGCGGGATTTAAACCCTGATGGCCAGTGTAGTCCAAAGGGGAGTCAATGTGAAATACAAAGGTTAGAGGCTGGGTTGGTGGAAAGAGCCTAACATAAAAGCCTCCATCTTGTGTCAACAGAGGAATTCCAGGGGGTACTCATTGCAAAAGATTGCAAACCCTATTTTTGTCCAAGTTCGCTCCCTCACAGAAGACAAGGTGAGACTAGCCAGTGAATGAAAAGCACTGTCTCTTTTACTGTGCTGATGAAATCTCAAAAAATGCAGAAGGGAGAATTGGGGTCCTTGGCAATCTCTTTGGATAAGAAGAATTTTTCTTCTGTAAATTCCTGCATAAATCCAGTGAGCTATGAATATTGCAATTATCTCCTTCTGGCTTATATCTACATAATATTCAGCTTCCTCTGTTTATTCCCTACCAAGAAGCGAACCAATCTTTATATATGATTCATGCCTGATAACTTTTTATCAGCATTTACAATGTGCTTATTATCTTTTGGGATACTATGTGACTGCCTAAGCCGTTGTCCAAAGGATTAAAAGCCTAGCAAAATGTTGATTTTTTTAAAAAAAAGTCCTAGATCTAATAGCTTTAGAGATTAGTATTAATTGAATTAGACTTTGATCTTGGGTGTTAACTTAAAAGAAAAAAGACAAGCTTGATATAAAACAAGAGAGTGTATCTAAAGAATTATTGTCTCCTCTAAACGGTGTCTGTTATAATGACATCATTTGTAGAATATTCTGGGGAAGTAATAAAAGTTTTGTAACACTTTCTACTCCACGCAAATGTTTTTAAGAGTCAATGTTTCTGAAAGGGAAGATAAAAAGAATATACAACAGAGGCAATAAAAAAAGCCTAGATTTTAGATGGACTAGCTACTATTTTTTATTTCATCATATGTTTTACTGGTATTTCCAGTCTAGAACTGAATGGGTTCCCCCATGAACTTGCACTGCCATGCATATAAAATTTTCATTATGAGGATCCCAAGGGGAAAACTCTGTTCAATCATGTGTAAGGAATGCATGGTATGAAGTAGGGACTGGTACCCCAATGTCAGCAGGGTGGCTATGCCACTCCAGATTTTAGCTCATACTTCACTGAACTGTACAAGGCACTGAATATCCTTGGAAGGATAGGACTGTTCAGCACTGTTGATACCATCCATAAAACTCAGGCTAAAACCTGAAACACATTCACTCCTTCACAGAAAAGGAACCAGTCAGGTGCCAGTACTTTATGGTCAGAGTAACATAAAATCAAGGGTTTAAAAACTCACGTTACAGATACAAAGGCGCGTTACAGACCGCCCTTTTGGGGCGGCCTAATCCGGCCCTTTCTCCGCCAGATCATGGCCTCAGCTGCCACAGCGGCAGCCTCTGAGGCCCAAATCCACCACTTTCCAGGCTGTGGGGAAGCGGCAAAAGGCCGCTTCCCCGCGGCCTGGAAAAGGGTGTCCTTGGGGCTTCATGCCCCAAGGACACCTGACGGCAGCGGGGATGCTGAGAAAGGGGCTGCTTGTCCCCTTTCTGCTTTGCGTCGTTGGCGCAGCCATCTGAATGTTGCGCCAGTGATGCAAAGCTGGAAGGAGCCTGTCTGTAACGGGCCAAAGTATATCTAAACCATATGATTTGACCATATAACACCAGTATTAAAATCTCTTCACTGACTGCCGATCAGCTTCCTGGCACAGTACAAGATGTTGGTTATTATCTTTAAAGCCCTACATGGCTTCGGCCCAAGTTACTTGTGGGAATGCCTCTCCCTACATAATCTGCCCCGCACACTTAGAACAACTGGGAAGAATTTGTTGGAACATTGTAATACTCGATTAACCACAACTTCCCATAGAGCATTTACTGTCTCATCCCCTAAACTATTTAATAGCCTACCGGAGGAGATCCAAGGGCCCATTTCTAAATGCAATTCCCTGAGCATTTCCCTTTTATTCTGTTATGACTCACTGTATTGTTTTGCCTCCTCTTGATCCTTTTTTATCAGTTTAAACTACAATGGTCTGAAAGCACAAAACTTTGTTGCTGAGCAGAGCCTGGAAATGGAGAAGACCATCCTGTGAATGCCATCACTTTCCTTGCACTTAAAAGATAATCAACATACTATGGGGTCTTCTAGGCTGCCTGTCTCACTACAAGGCATGTTCTTGATGAAAACTTTATACTTATAATTTTTGGTTGTTCTTTGTTGTTTACAAAGAATAAAAGAAAATTCATTGTCTTGTGTAGGAAAAGAGTTAATCCCAAATAGAAACATTCCTGGCTGCCAGATAACAGCATTTTGTTTGCACAAGATTACAATTGCCAAGACAAGAAAAACAACAAAACATATTTAAAGCTTGAACACAAGTTTTTGTGGCTATCCAATACTGAGATGGATAGTAGTATTTTAGGAACTCTGATAATTAAGCTAGCTTTAATTATAGTTCTCAATCACTAGTGGTGATTATTATTAATTTATTATTAATTATTATTAAGAAATCCTACCAGATTTAGTCTATGGCATTCTTAAAGCATAATTACATACTACACTTTTAAAAAGCCAGTAGACATATTTCACAATACTGTATAATTTTTTTCCTACTCTCCTCCCATGAAAACCTATTTTGGTTTTGAAATCTCTCAGGAAGGCCCTTCTTGCAGATCAATAACCCTTTGAGGTATATCTGGTGATGATGTGGGACACGGTTTTCTTGGTGGCTGCTCCCAAACTCCCTTCAAAAAGAGACAAAGCTGGCCTCTTTCCCTCTTTGGGCAACTGAGTGGTTGCTGAGCATGGGACTTTAATATGTGGATAATGCACTTTTCATTGATATGTCTTTTAAATCACTTTTAATCCAATTGCTGTTTAAAACTAGAATTCCTCACACTGTTGATTCATGTTCAACTTGTGGTCTACTAAGACTCCTTGATCTCTTTCACACATAGTCTTGTTAAGCCAGATGTCCCTCATCCAATATCTGTGCATTTCATTTTTTCTCCCTGTTGAAATTCATCCTTGGTCTTTTTAACCTAGCATTACCCATTCTCACTGATAGAGTTTGAGATCAAATTCTTTCTCATCCCTACTTTGAGGTACCAGGCATTCCCTGGTAGTATCTCAGTCAAGTGTTAACTCGACTCAGCTCTTCAGATACAGTTGGGTTTGTTTGGGTCTTTATGATGATAAGAACCAAATTCATTTACTTAGGGCCTGTACAGATGGGCGCTTTCCACTGTCCTGGACCTGAACTAGGATTGTGTGGGGGCTGAGCGTTTACATGATCAGCAACCTTACTGTGCACCCTGGCAGCCATCATAACATCACGACCACGCCGCCTCTATACGGGGCGGCGTGGACGTGACGTTGTCACGCCGCGCCATGGCGAATAGTGCACCCCTTCCCTGGCCGCAAAAGGAGCTCCGAAATGGAGCTCCTTTTCCGTTTGCGTCACTGGGTGCAGCCTTCAGACGGCTGTGCCCAGCAACACAGAGGAGAAAGGGGCCAAGCGGCCCCTTTCTCCTCTTCCCCGCTGCCACGGAGTGTCCTTGGGGCTTGAAGCCCCAAGGACACCCCTTTCCAGGCTGCGGGGAAGGGGCCTTTTGCTACTTCCCCGCAGCCTGGAAAGCGGCAGATCGGGGCCTCAGCGGCTGCTGCTCTGGCCACTGAGGCCCCGATCCAGCTGGGAAAGGGGCGGGTGCAGGCCGCTGCTTTTCGGTGGTCTGTAACCCACCAAAGGGTTCTTTTTAGGCCTCCCATAGGCTGCGGCATTTGGTTGCCATGGTCTCCATCCGGGGTAGAAAGGGGTGGTGTCTCGCCACCCCTTTCTGCCAATCTGTCTAGCCTCTTAGTTCATATGTGCCTTATTTGCATCCTGCTTTCTGGATGTTTCTTAAACTGAGAAAAGAGGCTTCCCAATTGATATGAACCAAGGCATGCTGGTTTGTCACTCCCATTATATTCCAGTCAGAACAGATCAGATATTTCAGACTTCACATGAGATTAATTCAGTCTGGGAAGTAGGGTGTAGATTTGCTCATTAGGGAGTAAAATGTGAAGACTCTGTTATCCTTTTCCCCCTGTTCAAGATAAGAAAGTGAGATTAGAGGGCCTGACCTAAGAATGCCTTTGATCATAAAGTGACTTATTCTTCAATTGATAGAGGTGAAAAGCTCAAAGTTGGCAAACTTCCTTCACTGATTGGCAAATATAATAGAATACACTGTAGAAAGATTGAGGTCAGCCATTGATGGATGTCCCTTCAAGGTCTAATAATGAGAGTCACATTTAAGTCCCAAAGAAAAAGCTACGGATATCTACAATCTATCCAGTGATCTATTATGATAACATTAAAGATCATACAAGGTCTGTGGGAGAAAAGTCTGATGCTGGAGAACTCTTTATTCAACTTGGGCCATATTTCTTTTAAATATGGAGGGAGGCTGCACATTGTCCCCTGGGGCCCATATTGATCCAAATCTGTTTTTGTGGCCCTTAACTCTCACAAACTCCCCACACTTTCTTTTTTTCCTTAACAAAAAAGGAAGAAATTGCCTCTCCTGAAACACTACAGGAGTGGCAATCCACACCTGCCTCTGCTTAACATAAAGAAAATCTGTTTTGCAAATTCCAAAGTGGACTTCTGACCACTTTCAGGTTTTTCTGTGTTCGAAGCATTTTTGTTAATTCATATAACCCTCAAGGTCCCAGAAGCAGAAAATTGGTCAATGGACTTGTAACAGTTACTCACTTTTTTGGGGGGGGGGGGGAGGTTGGCGTGTGTCTGCATGTGTGCAGAAACAGGTCAGCCAAACAATCTGCAAATAAGACATATCAGTCCCAAGATATTTCAATCTTTTAACAATTAATTTGGGCTGCAAAAAGTAGAAGTTGGAAACCATGAAGGCAACAACAAGGGACTGACATTTGAATAGGGCTGGATTTGAAGCCTAGATTGTGTTTTTTTTTTTAATTAGATGTTAGAGCAGATCTAGGATGGAGTCAACAGGTGAAAACAAGTCTTGTCCAATATATTTTGCTGCCCGGGGTAGGACTGTCGACAACATTCAGAAAATTTCTCTTGCTTGAGAGAGGCTTTTTTGACATGTTGCAACAGCCTGCCAAGAAATCCACATTCTATGCAAGAGTTTTTGCCTGCATTATGAGAATAGGAAAAGAAGTGTTTTGCTTTTCAACAAGGTTTTCATAATTTGGGAGGAGGGAGGTATTCCCTCCCCTCCACAAAACTACTGTCTTTTCTATTTTGAAGCAAAGTGAACAAGTGCAAATGATCTGAATGGTCGGTGAGCCCAATAGTTCTTGATAAAAACTTTTGAGGGGGAGAGGTGCAACTGCAAGGTAGAAAGCATAACACAGGGGAAGTTGAAGCAACCTGGGTGAGAATGGAGTGCAAAGTGCAAGAGAAAGGAAGCATGGTAACACAAAAGTGAGGAAGGGAGGGAGAGAAGGGAGAGTGGGATCTGCAGTTGGTGGATTTGAAGAAACCAGGGAAAGAACCAGCATGGTGCAGTGTTTTGAGCATTGGACTATGATTCCAGAGACCAGGATCCAAATCATCACTCAGCCACTGAAACACACTGATAACATCGGTCAAGTCACCCGCTCAAAGTCAAGCCCCTCTGAACAAACTGTGCCAAGAAAACCCCATGATAGCTTTGCCTTAGGGTTGTGAAAAGTCAGAAATGACTTGAAGGCACACAACAACAACAACAACAACAACAACAACAACAACAACAACAACAGAAACAGCAATAAGGTGAGAAACATGTTGGAAAAAATAAAGTCAGCTGAAAGGAGAGAAGGGAAAGTGAGACAGTAAGTGGTGGGGTCATGTCCGATTTATGAGGACCTCAAGGTGTGAACCTGTCACAGGATTTTCATGTCAACATTTGTTTGGGGGCGGTTTCTTTGCCTTCCTCTGAGGCTGAGAGAGTGTGATTTGTTCAAGGTCACTGGGTTTCCATGGCCAAACGAGGATTCCAACCCTGATCTCAGAGTCATAGTCCAATGATAAAACCAAAACATTATGCTGGCTCTCTCTATGATCTTTTACAGGAACTAAAGATTGGATCTGGAGGTGAGTGGATCTGGAGTGCCAAGCAATGAGCAATAATTGAGGAGCTCACTAGCTTGGAAGAACCCACTGTAGCATGTATTACCATGGTATGCAAATGCTTAGGTCCTGATGTCCAACGTATTAAAAAGCAATTATAGTGGAAGGAAAAGTATGTCAACTTAATAGAACCAAATTACTTTAGATATTTTTAAAAGATAATTTTAAATTGCAAGTTACCCCATCCATTCCACCCTCCCATAAAAAAAACACCCAAAGGAAGACTGTCATTTAGTCTGGTTATAACCTGTAGCTGTAGCAGTTTGCTGAGATGAAATTTCATATTTCCATATTATGGGTTACTATCCAAATTACAATAATTGTAATCAAGAAAAAAATCATTTATTTTGCAAGGCCAGGTAAAAGAACTGATTCAAATAAATGCCTCATTTCTTTCTCTGTTTCACAGGAATTCCTGTTTGGATGCAAAGTTTCATTTAAGAGAAAGTTTATGATAAATGTTTCCAGTGTGTGTGTGCCACTAAATGACAGTCAGTCGTGATTATTCTTCAGACTGTTACAATCATATTTCTGGTTTACATCAGTGACATCCTGTCTGTGTATTTCAAAATGGATTTCAGCTGATTACTTTGTTCATTTTGATTGGAAAACCTCATCAAATGAAAAGATACCTTGTAAAATAAACATCCTGGATTTTGATTAATGCCCACATAGCAAAATGCTCTTGAAATGTAGAAAACAGAAGTAACAGTACAGTTCTTTTACTGTTAGTGGAGCAGCAAGATGTTTTTAAAAAATCATCCAGGTGCTCTGTATATATTCTCAGAATGGATTTGTTAAGGCTGTGAATAGGACCCACTTCACATCCGTAGCTTGTCTAGAATTGATAAATTCTCTGCTGCCTTAGCTAGGACTATTGACCATTCCAGAGGGAAATACTGTGGACCCTGGAAATAGGAGCTTCAAAGGTGGTTAATGAAGAAAGCAGTGAGAAGCATCATATACCTTTAATTATAAAAATGCAGATTAACACCAAAATGCTTGGCCAGCTTCAACAGTGATACTAACTGAAAGAGACCATGCTCTATGAGGAATGACTTAGGGAGCTGGGGATGTTTAGCCTGGAGAAAAGAAGGTTAAGGGGTGATATGATAGCCCTTGAAGGGATGTCATATTGAGGAGGGAGCTAGCTTGTTTTCTGCTGCTCCAGAGACTAGGACCGGAGCAATGGATGCTAGCTCCAGGGAAAGAGATTCCACCTCAACATTAGGAGGAACTTCCTGACAGTAAGGGCTGTTTGACAGTGGAACAAACTCCCTTGGAGTGTAGTGGAGTCTCCTTCTTTGGAGGTCTTTAAGCAGAGGCTGGATGGCCATCTGTCAGGGATGCTTTGATTTAGATTTCTTGCATGGCAGGGAGTTGGACTGGATGGCCCTTGCAGTCTATGATTCTAAGATTCTGTGATTCTATGAAAATAGGTGTAAATTATGATGCAGAGATTATATACTGGGTACCCTTGAATCTCCTTTCTGGTTATATAATTACTATAAGCATGTATGAGTTTTAAAAGCTCTGCTCATTTTTTTCTATTTATTGTCAAAATTCAGAAGGAAGGCACAAATGATAATTTTTCACTGAGAGAAAAAAGCTCGAAGACAAATAGACATGGAAGTATGGAGTCACAGAACCAAGGCTTGAGCATGAAAACAATGAATAAAGATGTTCCACTTGGACCAGCATAAACTTGCTTTCCTTGTCCATCTGTACAAGGCTGCACCACAGAGCCCAGGCAATCTGCGTACATTTCTCATGTTGAACCTTACAACTCAGCGCCATTTAAATTATCCCTGCCTGGAGTTACATGTGGAATACAAATTCTTACAAATATGTTGATCAAAGGTATTGATCTAAGTTGATATAAGGTATTCTGAGTTGGATAATCTTTTAGAAGGTGGGGGCAAGATATCACATCACATCACTTACTGGGGAGAAGCTTATGGATTAATGGATGTTCTTCTGGAAGCACCAAGGAGGTCCATTATACCACCCCCACCCCTACCACCACCACCTTCTAACTTCGCCATCACTGCATCCTGTTGCAACACAGTCAGATTGTATATTGCAGCACATTCTATTTCACATCTATCATATCCTCTATCTATTTGCTGTTTATCCTTTCCACTGTTTCTTCTTTTCAGAATATCTTTGATCAGAGACATGCTTTGTAGATTCCAGTGCTGGTGCAGCTAGTGCAGACCAAGGTTCTCATGTTGACCTACAAAGTGCCAAATGACTTGGGCCCAGAATAGTTGATACACCATCACCTCCCATATGAGCCTGCTAGAAATTTGAGATTTTCGGAGGAAGCCCTGTTTCATGTCCAAACACCTCATGAAGAGATTTTCTGTGCAGAAAATATGATTACAGTTGGCCCTCCTTATCCACGGATTTTTTTTTTAATCCATGGATGCAAGCAGCCACAGCTTGAAAATATTAATTAATTAATTAATTAATTAATTAAAATAATGAATAAATTCTAAATAGCAAACTTTGATTTTCCATTTTATATAAGGGGCACCATTTTTCTCTGCTGTTGTATGTAATGGGAACCACAGAATTTTTCATCCACTGGGGTTCTTGGAACCAAATCCCAGCGGATTACAAGAACCCACTGTTTTGGGTGCACTAAGCAGGATCCCTGCACAGAGAATCCCATTCTTCTGCTGAAAAACAAGCTTCTTGACAGAATATCACTTTTTTCAATGTGCAACATTCCCCCCCCCCCCATTTGATTGTACATGGCTTTGCCAGAGAAAAATATTTAAACTGTGAAGACTTGCATCATGATCAGACACCATCTATTAAACATCCTGAGAATGAGAAAATCCCTTTTATTGATCCCCCCCCAAAACTCGCAGTTTTAGTGTATTCTTTATTTTAATCACCCATTAAATTCTCTATTCTCCCCTCCCAAAAAGAAATACACAGGTTAAAAATAATTTGACATCCCTGTGTTTTAATATTTTATGAATAAAACTAATTAGCTGACAACATTGTTTATTCAAAATCATTCTTAAACTTTCTTTTCTAATTAGTTTTTATTCATGCAATATTTAAGAAGAGAAAATCCAAATTATTTCCCACCTTCTATAAAAATTTGAAAGGAGCGGATTCAGAGTAGCAAACACACACACACACACACCCCAATCCATCAGTTGCATACAACATTTACTCTGACAGAGAGTTCATAGAAATAGTACTAAATATGTTACTATAGCATTGCCAGTGAAGTAAGTGTTGTAAGATCCACAATACATGTAGTTGGCAGGATCATGGCCATCTGATAGACTACAGCATCTGAAGGATGGACACTTGAAATTAGGGATGCTGATGGATTTGCCCTTTTCTCAAAAGAGGAGAATCCAAGTGATACCAGACTGGATGGTCCCTGTGTTAGAGAGGAAAGAATCTACAGCTCTAGAAATTTACAGAGATATTTACATATATTTGTCAAAAATCCAGTGTCGCTACCAACCAGTATTAGGTGACTATCTGTTAGTATCAGTACCATCCCCTCATTCCTCTACAATTGAGCAATGGATTCCTCTATCTTGTTTATGAGTCTTTTGACCTCCAGGCATTGCTGGCACAATACCCATCTGGTCATTGGTATATATGTGACATGTAGAAGTGGTGTATGTGTGCACAAACACACACCTTCAAGATGCCTGTCATAGTGGCCCCATGAATCTCATATGGGTTTCTTCAGCAAGGAATACTCAGAGGTGATTTTTCCCAGTTCCATCCTCTGAAATACAGCCTACAACACCTGGTATTCATTGGTAGTCTCCCATCCAAGTACCAATCAAAGATAACCTTGCTTAGCTTCCAAGATTATATGGGATCTGGGGCTTTGGGATATTTTGTCCTTAGAAGACGTGATATCCCCAACAAAATAAAATTCTTCCTCAAGAACTATTCTGCAGAGATATTCATTTTATCTCTGTGTTGTATATTCCACAGAATCCCTTAGTGCCATTTGTGAGGGCTACACTTTCTTACAGTGGGTTTCTTCTTGAAAAATAGAGACAGTGAGGATAATGAATGATGGGGGAAAGAGAGAAATAAGAGAAAACATTAAAAAGCAAGTTTCTGCATAAATAAATTCCAATAAGTAGAAAAATATGTATACTTTTGTGTATTATTTGCAAAACAAATCTGTGACACAAGGGGAAAAAATTCAGGAAGATTGCTGTGTGGATGAAAGCATTTCACTTGCCAAAACACACGTATGGAATTTTTCTATCCATACTTGAATTATCAGAAATGCAACCCAGGAATATGAACAATGCAATCCCCTTGCTCTGTCTCCCACACTGAGTTCAGCCTCCATGACTGACTTCCAGGTAAATGTATGATTTGCAAAAATGAAATGTAAACTCCACAATCCCTCATGATAATTTGTTAGGGCCTCCATTTTAACAGCAGAGAGAGCTGAAGGCAGCAATGGGTGGGGCAGAAACCCCCAGGCCTATTTCCAATTCTAATCCCTGTTCTAATAAACCCAATGACCCAATTTAAATTTTGCAAATCAGCAGCTATTTAAGTCCTACCATGTTAGAATCATAGAGCTGAAATAGACCTAAGGACCCTTTCAGTCCAACATGTTTCTGCTGTGGAGAAATACACAATCAAAGCACTCCCAACAGATGGCAATCCAGCCCCTGTTTAAAAATCTACAAAGAAAAAAACTCATTCTGTGGCAACATATTCCACCATGGAACCACTTTTACCATCAGGAAGTTCTTCCTAATGTTTAAGTGGATCTTTCTCCCTGTAGTTGGAACCCATTGCTCTGGGTCCTGTTCTCTGGAATAGCAGAAAACAAGCTTGCTCCATCCTCAATATGACACCTCTTTACATATTCAAACAGGGTTATCATATCAACTCAATTTTGGTTGCCTGCTGGACATGTTCCAGCTTGTCAATATATTTTTTGAACTGTGGTACCCAGAACCGAACATAGTATTTCAAATGAGGTCTGAGCAAACCAGAATAGAGTGGCACTGTTATATCCCTCAATCTACGCACTACTCCTACTAATGCATCTTAAATTTACATTTATTTTTTTAGCTGCTGCATCATAGTGTTAAGCTTGAGGTCTACTAGGATACCTAGATCCCTTTTACGTGTCAAGCCAGGTGTCACCCACCCTATATTTGAGTTTCATTTTTTTCCTATGTAACTCTCCCTGTTGAAATTCATTTTGTTAGTTTCTGATTTGTAATCTGTTAAGGTCATTTTGAATCCTGATCCTGTCCTCTAGGGTATTAACAACCCCTCCTTATTTTGTGTCATCTGCAAATTTGATAAGCATGCCCTCTATTCATGTCATTCATAATGATGTTGAATAGCACTGGGCCCAGGGCAGAATGCTTTCTTTCAGTGGTTCTTTAGTTGGGGTGAATAATTGGATTTAGGTCTCTTTGTATAGTTACTCTTTAATATAATTGCATTCTGCTGAATATCTTAAGATCTCAGAGTGGAAATATTCAATAAAACAAAATTCTTATCTGTTCTCTCTCTCTCTCTTTCTTTCTCTTTCAATGTGTGTGTGTATCCAGCACAGTGTAGTGGACTATGATCCTGGAGACCAGAGTTTGATTTCCTGCTCGGCTGTGGAAACCCACCTGCTGACCCTCAGCAAGTCCCACACTCTCAGCCCCAGAAAATCCCATGATAGGGTTGCCTTATGGTTGTGATAAGTTGGAAATGCCTTGAAGGCATGCAACAGCACACAGCAACAAACCATGTTGTGTTATAATGGTGACAACAAAGAAATTAGAAAGTTTCATCAAATTCCAATTGCCATTAGAATAATCCACCTCTACCATGCATGTTTGTGTGTCTGTGTGCACACACGTGTGCATGCATGTCCGTTCACACACACACACACACACACACACACACACACAGGGTTGATTAATGTTCCATGATTTATTGAAGTACTACATGAGAAACTGCTCTTGTTCTTTCAAGAAAAAAGCACCACCTGGGAAGTGAAATTGTTAGCATTTGGTGTCCCTATGGGTCTGGCAAGCATTATAGTTTTATTAAAATGTGCCGATTAGTGGTTTTATTTTCTGCCATTTCAGAGTTCTTTCTTCAGTGACCTTTTATCTGAAAGGAACTGTGGGTCTACTGGGTATATGCAGCCCTGTTACCTAGGGAAGGTGAATAGATCTTCATAAATCTTTATAGGTTATTACAAACCTGAGCTATCTTATCTCTAGCCAATCTGAGCCTAAACTGTAATTACTCAGATTAGCTTTGATACAGCTACTGTTAAGGCAGTGTAGAGAAACTCTTGAGACATAAGATAGACTTAGAAAGAACCTCAGTGAAGATTAGTTATATATTAATGTCTCTACTAAATGGCAGAGGGAGGAGTCCTTAAAGATTCAAGAACAGAAATGCACCAGCAGAATTTGTACAAGTACAAGCTTGGACAATCAAAGCAATTGCATTCCTTTCAGCATAGAATCATAGAATTGTAGAGTTGGAAGAGACCACAAGGGCCATTCAGTCCAACCCCTGCCATGCAGGAAAGCTAAATCAAAGCATCCCCAACAGATGGCCATGTAGCCTCTGTTTAAAGACCTCTAAGGAAGGAGACTCCACTACACTCCGAGGGAGTTTGTTCCACTGTTGGACAGCCCTTACTGTCAGGAAGGTCCTCCTAATGTTGAGGTGGAATCTCTTTTCCTGGAGCTTGCATCCATTGCTCCTGGTCCTGTTCTCTGGAGCAACAGAAAACAAGCTTGCTCCCTCCTCAATATGACATCCCTTCAAATATTTAAACAGGGCTATCATATCACCTTGAGTGCCTTACTTTCTTCTGGTTTTTGGTACTCAGGATCAACCACTTCTATATTTCTCAAGGACATTGTCTCCAGACAGATTTGTTCACCAGTTCTTTTGATTTAAGAACAAGAGTTAAATCCTTCTTCAGAACTGTGTGAGCAGATTCCTGATCCATAATGAATGAATGCCCTCTTTTAAAATATTCAGCAAAATGTACATCAAAAACTAGAATACCAGGCAAGAGGATTCTAGTGTAGCCTTTGCTAAAACATATTTGGATTGCATTCACACTGCAGAAATAATCCAGTTTGACACCACTTTAAATGTCATGGCTCTATGATCTGGAATTCTGGGAATCATAGTTTTGTGAGACGTTTAGCCTTCTCTGTCAGAGAGCTTAGGTGTCACAATAAACTACAGTTCCCATAATTCTATAGGTGAAACCAGGACAGTTAAAGTGGTGTCAAACTAGATTATTTTTGCAGTGCAAATGCAGCCTAAGTGTTTATCCAAAAATACATTCTTGTGTGGTACTGCCCTCCCAAATCTGTGTTAGTTGGTCAGGCAACTCAAAATAGGTTTTAAATTGTCTGGCTATGAGACTCTAAGCATATCTAACCAGAAGTGTTGTTGAGTTTATTAGGCCTTATTCCCAGATATATGGCTATAGAATTGTAGCTTTAATGACATAACACACTGACAAGACTGTTTTCTGTTCAAGTTTTAGAGTCAGCATCTGATTCTGAATTACAGGTTGTTAAATGAGGCATGCTCACTCAGAACCTAGTGTCTTTCATGTGTGAAGAGAAAATGGAAGTATGGCGCCCTATCACAAATTTGATTCTCCACTTGGCTCACTTTCCATTTGACTGATGACCTTGTTTTCTCATTTCTGAAGGCATCAGCAGGACCCCAACGTTTGAAATCCAAAATGAGCATTGGACACTTTGGTTATTTTCAGAGCAGGGAATCTTGTAGTGACTGACTCTTCTCCCGTCAAAAGAGCTTTAAAACTTTACTTTCATTCCTTGAAACGCCTTTTTCAAATGTGCATAGATGTTCCATAAGATAGAACTGGATAGTCAACCACTCTAACAGGAACATTATTTACTAGGGAGCAAGTATAAAAATTAATGTACCAAGGCTTTTTCTCCACCATTTCTCCTTTTCTGGATGAATTGTAACTCTAATGAACCTTATCTGATCCCTATTCATCTGGTACTTAACTGCTGAAATTTGAAATGAGAATTTAAAATAATGGCCTTTGTGTTATCCTTTTGTGCCCCTTAGAGTTTTAGGTTGTTTTTATATATATATAAAATGAATCCAATAATTTCAATGTAGCTATGTCGTTCATGCATTATAAATAGTAATCCATCTTTTAACCAAAAAAAAAAAAGCATCATCACAATGCAACACAAACAATGTGAATTTAACTGTCTCAAATTAACACAAAGATATGAGGCCCCAACTCTCTCACCTCACTTAGGGCCCGAACAGACAGAGCTACTTCAGGTCAATTTAAAGGTATGCTGTTTAGATGATGCATGTGTCCTAAGACTGGAGCACACTTTGGTGTTGCTTCTGGCCTACTAAGATGTGTGTGTCCTTTAAACAGCATACCTCCAAAGTGACCTGAAGCAGCTTTATTTTGGCCTGTCTTTTTGGGCCCTTGGTTCCCATTTATATTATTATGAATAGGTTAGGTTAGGCTGAGGAAAAAATGACCACATCAAGGTTGCCCTTCAACAGCTGTAGGACAAGAAGGTATAACTATGCCTCTCTCCACCCTGGGAATAGCTATACTGTATATATTAAATTTGGCTGGTGCACACAGATGAGAAATATCTTTGACATCAACTTACCAGAATCCACAAATGCCTTCATAAATTCAGCAGAAAGAGCTTGAGGTTTTTTCTGTTTAGTATTGGCCTGTTACAGACAGGCCAAAATAAAGCTGCTTCGAGTCACTTTGGAGGTATGGTATTTCCATGATGCATGCGTCCTAAGAGTCCAAAAGCCACACCAAAGCCACGCTCCAGTCCTAAGGATTGGAGTGCAGCTTTGGTGTAGCTTCCAGACTCTTAGAACTCATGCATCATTGAAATACCATACCTCCAAAGTGACTCTAAGCAGCTTTATTTTGGCCTGTCTGTAACAGGCCTTTGTTCTTTTAAATGGAAATGAAAAAGAAATGTAGGAGAATTGAATCCATCTACACTCACTCTGCACTAAAAGTGCATAGATATGGGATGCATCTGAATTTCCAGGCTGGACCTCAAGAACCTCAGCATTTCCCATGCCCTCCATTTTCAAAACTAGAAGAGACTAGAGGTCACTTCGGAAGAAGTCCCTTCCCCGGGCAGAAATCACATTTGGAGAAAGAATGACAGAAAGCATGTGGGCCCCTAGAGGGTTCAGGGGCCCTTTTATGTTTTGCTTTGTTTACCGAAAGCACCACAATGGAAGTCTGGCAAGGGCAAATATGGACAAAATTTGTATATTCATGAAAACAGCATAGCCTAGTATACAATAATAGAGAACATTACTTGTAAAGAAGAGCCAAGCTGGTGCAATGGTTAAAGTGTTGGCCTATGATCCTGGAGACCAGGGTCTGACCATGTCTGACCATGGAAGCCTCACCTTAGGCAGGTCACACTGTCTCAGCCTCAGAGGAGGGCAAAGGCATACAGCAAAAACAAACTGCAAAACACATATGCAAGGCAACATTTTATTCACAATGTGTATATGAAGAGAAATGAATATACATCATGTAGAAATCTTTCTGCAAAAATTGTGTACTTGTGTTGGAAAAGGATGGAACAAAATGTTGGAAAAATGAGAGCCCAAAACTTAAAACTCTTTCAAATTCATATCTCCAAAACCACTAGAGAGAAATGTGTGTGTGTGTGTGTGTGTGTGTTCAACTGCATTGCATCAAATTTGAAGGAGGTCACCCTCTTTCCCTGCCTCAATTACTTGTCTGTAAATGGGAATAACAGAATTCTGTCACTGGTAGGGTTACTCAGCAGTCAGTGCAACAGAGACTCTAGCACATTTTACAAATTAAAAATGGTATAAAATGGAAAGTAATAATATATATAAGTACTAAAGTTAGCACTTGGTGCTAGGCGGTTATTCTAATGACTGCTTTTATTTTGAGTATAGTGCTTTGCATATTCAAATGCAGGTCTTTACACATACCAAACGTTCAAACCATAATGCACAAAATGTGATGACACTGAAGCATAATTAACCAATGACTTTGAAAATATGCAAGCAGGGGGCCTCATTTAAGTAGACAGCAAAAGAAATGCAGAGCACTTGCTAAGCATTCCAAGTGTCTCCTTATCATTTGGAAACAAAGTCTCAATTTGCTTTGTTCTTAGATGCATTATTTCGTGACAGATTTTGTGATCTATAGTTATCTTGCATTACAACAACACTGAAATTTTTCATCTTTTAGTACATGCTTCCAAATTAATTGTTTGGAGACTCCCAGAAGAATTATACCAAAGAAATCTAAATGGGGCATGAGCAAGTCAGGTGCAAGGGTGCAAATGTATAAGGTAATGGAAACTTAATTAGACAAAAAAATATTTGGTGCATATTGGTCAGTGATAGCTGGAGCTTCAATGTCAGTGGTGCATGTGTGTGTGAATCTGTTCTGTGTTTTAGTCCAAATTTTAAATGAGTTATCCAAAGTGTAGGTCTAAGAGCGCCAGCAGTGAGACAATCCCCCTGTCAATGCTCAAGCTAAGATCATCCACTAAGATGACCACAGCAGCCACAACTCTGTTTCCTGCCCAGAAGCCAGTTTGAAATGGTTTGAAGAAGTATATGTCATCCAAGACTGCCTGGAATTGGAAGGCCTCTGCCTTCCCAATCATCTTGCCCACAAAAGGAAGATTTGATGCTGTTCTATAATTATTTAGGTCCAGAGGATCCAGGAAGGGCTTTTTCAGCAGTGACATAACCACTGCCTCTTTTAAACAGGATGGAAAATTCCTCTCCCTGAGAGATGCATTAATATTTTGTATTTGAAGCCTAATTGCATTTCCTCCCTGGACAACCAACCAAGAGGGACAGGGATCAAGAAAGCAAGTTGTCTTCCTTATTTGCCCCAGCAGTGTGTCCACATCAACAGTGTAATCCAATGTATTCCCACTCACAGTCATTGGACACCCCATTATTGACTGCCACTCCAATGATGGCATTTAAATTGGCTCTTATGCAAGGTATTTTATCTGCAAAATGGCTTTTTAAAGCTACTGAAGGTTCTAAGTTTCATTTCGGGGGTGGGGGGGGGTGGTGTGAGAGGAAGATGCCTGAGTTAGATCTCTCACCACCCTGAACAGGTCAGCTGGACATGAATTTGCAGATACAATACATGTAGAAAAGAAAGCTTTCTTTGCTTCACTTATTGCCACTTTATAGGAGCAAAGATGTTTCTATAACATGTCATGTTGTGCAAAATTTGAGTTTTCCACCATCTGCACTCTAGTTATACCTGCTAAGCCATCCATTGGTTTGGTTTGTTCTGTTGCAAGCAGTGTCCCTTTTACTAGCTTAGATGGTGAATGCACAGGTCAGAATACTCCAGGAGCAGCCCAGAATGCTCTGGATTCAGAGCTCCCCCAGACTCCCCCCATTACCCGAGGCCCTCTGTTGTGATGTCAGGTGGCTATTTGTATGTGTGCTGCCTATTCTGATGCTGGGCATTTACAAAATGACCCACTGTGCTGCCTGGCAAAGCCACTGCCACAGCAGTTGCTTACTCTGAGGTCAGAACAAGGTGCCCAGTGTCTATCACATGGCTCGTCACCTTGTTCTGACTTCACAGTGAGCAACTTGCCACCACGGTAGCCATTGGGACACATTGTAAATATCCACCCAGGTTTGGAATGGAGGGCTCCAGATCTTCTGGGATGATCCAGAGCAAAAGGTGAGTTATTTTAATCCACTACGATGAGGGTATACACTGGTGGGTGCTGAACTGGCCAGATATCATCTGGACTGTTTGCACCAGAACCAAGGTTTGAGCTGTGCATCATCCAGACCCCTGTCAAGAGGATAGAGGGAGGATGCTTTATTTGGCCAGTGTAGACAGGGCCTTAGCATTTTTTATTCATTACTTACCATCAAGGCATGCTGTGGGCACATACGAACACAACACAAATATCATAACAGTGTGACATATTAGTTCATGTGGACAGATACAGATAATAGAAAACACAGACATGGATGAGACAATTATGTGGCATTATATTGTTATGCACACCTCAAACAGCCTTTTCTCTGAAGCATCCATTATTGCATGGATTACCAAGAATGAGCTGCCTCTATTACTATTGTAATGTATGTGTATGTGTATGCTACAGTAATAGACAGGACGTGTGTGTGTGTGTGCGTACATACATAGAGCTTTTTTTATGTTAGTAAAAATGTATCTGCTCAAATAGGAAAGACCAGTGTTCTCCTAAACCCCACAGAGAAATCAGGCACAGTCTTCATTAAAAGAGGTACAAAGGATACACCATCTGCTGCAACCAATCCCAGCTCTCAGTGGGTTTGTTTGCACAGTCGCTCCTGCTAGTTGGAGCCACCTGTTCGCCTTAATTATAAATACCTTCTTAAAATCTTGCTCTTTGCATCTCACCATTTGTGAAGCAGTAGGCTGTTGAAATTGTGGAAAGAAGTTGTCATCACTGCAAGGAATAGAAGGGAGGGAGGTTTCAGCTTGGATAGCACAGAAAAAATGGAAGAAACCAAAGTAAATGTGCAATGTTGGAGCGCATCAAAGTTCACACCATGTTTCTTCAATCACAAAGATAAATGGCTCAATTCACTTCTCATTAACAGAAGATTTAGTTTGGTCAAGCACCATTAACTCCAGTGGGCTTAGTTGCAACTTATTCCAGAATAAATAGGAAAGTAAGGAAGGGAATTGTGTGTTGAGAGCTAGCCATAAGAAGATCTTTATTTCTGAGGGCTCACATTTATGAGACCCAGCGTGGTGTAGTGTTTTGAATATTGGACTTTGGAGACCAGGGTTTGAATAGTCACTCAGCCATGGAAACCCACTGGGTGACCTTGGGCAAGTCACACTTTTTTCAGTCTTAGAGGAAGGCAAAGGGAAAAACATCTACGAACAAATTTTGCCAAGATAACCCCATGATAGGATCATCTTTGGGTCACCATGAGCCAGAAACAACTTGAAGGCACATAACAACAACAATCATTTATGAATAAAAATGCATGGAGAAGGAACATGTGGAGTATTTGGGATGTTAATTGCCACTTGTTTTATTGCTTTTTACATGCCTAGTGTGTGTGTACGTATGGAGAGAATCACTGAAGATGCCATCACCCATTTGTAGTAGAAGACTCAGTTTTTATTAAAGTGAGAGAAGAAAAGGCTCCAGTATGACCTCTGATCTGGATATCCTTCCTTGTAATTCTAGATATTTGGTGACAAATGGTAGCTGAATAAGAAAGTCAGTGTATATATTCTCAGTACTCCCTTATTACAGGAATGAGAGCTGTTATTGAAAAAGCACTGATGGCAAGAGCAGTTTTATTTATTCCATTGAGCTGGCACTTGCTCCAGTTAATCCATTCAGTGTGGCATACTAGTTAAAATGCTGGCCTAGGATTTGGGAGATCAGGTCCCAACTGAGACATGTAACATAGTGCTTGATTCATTCACTCTTTCTCAGCCTTCCTTACCTCACAAGTTTGCCATTAGGATAAAACAGAAAGGAGAAGAGTTGTGTGTACCACCCTAGTTCACTGGTGACACCATGAAATATGAATGGAAGAAACAAAGATACAGGAAAAGAGATTCCACCTCAACATTAGGAGGAACTTCCTAACAGTAAGGGCTGTTTGGCAGTGAAACACTAGTAAGTAGTAAAATTTTATTCGGTCATTGACCAATACAAAAATAGACAATATAACAATTACACAGTACAGTTATAAAAAATTTTCTATACAATTTCAGATACAATTTCAGAACAGCTGTAAACATTTCAGCTTTCGTCAGCAACCAGTTGGGGGCGTAATTTACATACAATATAGCAAAATTTTGCCACCTTCCCCAGGCAGCGTTTGCAGTGGAACACTCTTCTTCAGAGAGTAGTGGAGTCTCCTTCCTTAGAAGTCTTTAAACAGAGGCTGGATGGCCATCTGTCGAGGATGCTTTGACAGAGTGTTCTTCCATGGCAAGGGGATGGACTGGATGGCCCTTGTGGTCTCTTCCAACTCTGATTCTATGATTCTATAAGCAATGTGTGTAGGTGAGAGGTGACTAGTTTTCATTTAGATGCTAGGTACGATGGTAGGCTGACATGCAGCCAAATGCTGCCAGTGAGTTTCATGATCAAGTGAGGGGAATGTGCTGAATATTTTCCTAGTACTGCAACAACTACCTGGAACCTGAAAGTGCTAGACAATATAATTGACAGCAAACTCTGAGAAAAACTTTGGAATTCCTGCTTGAAGGAAAAACCCAAAGAATATCAAAGGGAGCAAAAGATGAGTTTCTGTTGGAATTCTCTTTCTTGAGATTTGATAGAAAACTCAGGAAAGTAGGAGAGATTGCTTAATTTCACCAGCAAAGCAAATACAGCAGAATATTGGTGAGTAGGAAACTAGGTCCACTCTATCTCCCAGCCCCATGTATCTCCCAATTAAAACAGTCTCTCTAGTTAGAGTAAAATAAAACAAGTTTACTTGTAAAAATCATGTGTATGAAGAGACACCTCTAACTTTATGTTGCAAAGAAAATGAGGTAGAAAAGTTGGCTGCATGCTTCTTAAGAAAGGGCCCATACACACAGGCCAAAATAAAGCTGCTTTGGTTCACTTTTGTGGTATGCTGTTTAAATGACACACACATTTTAAGAGGCCAGAAGCTGCACCAAAGTCCTTAGGACTGGAGCATGGCTTTGGCGTGGCTTCTGAACTCTTAAGATATGTGTGTCATTTAAACAGCACACCTCCGAAGTGAACCGAAGCAGCTTTATTTTGGCCTGTCTGTACGGACTCAAAGTTTCCTTCAGCCTGCAAGGGATGGCATGTGTCTCCAGACAAGAACGAAGAACTTTATCGCACGGGCCCTAGAACAGGTCTGTCACCTTCCAAAAACGGGGCATGACAAGAACCGGATGGGATGAAGAATGCATCTTACCGCACAGGGGAATGCCACTGCTGCTGCCAGATGTTCCCATCATGTTCTGCATCCGTCCCAGAGGGGGTGATATTTGAGAATGCGACAGGCCCTTTCTAGGGCCCATGTGAAAAAGTTCATAGAGAGAAGAGGTATCTCTCAAGGGACAAATAGAAAGGTGTGCTCTTAGTATAAAGGAAATGAGGAGGGGCTGTTAGTAAGCAATAAAACTACCACAGAGATGCATTAATATTCCTGGAAGGTCTCATCATGCAAAGTTGCTATATGTTCTATTAGGTTCAGTATGAGCAGACATGTATCTCCAAGGCAATCACATACAGCCCAAGCAGCTTCTCTTAGAAGTACTGGTAAACCTTACTTAATGAAGTAGCTAAGTTCTTAGACACTACTTCTTTAATGGAAAATTTGGTACTTAAGACTAAAATAACATGCAAAGTGTAAGGATAGGTTTCTAAACTACAAAAAGGAAGAGCAGTTCAACATGTTTCAGCAAACTTTTTTATTCATAACGATGAACAGGTGAAATGGAGCAATGAGGTCAGGTAAACCTTTCATAAGTAATCAAAAACCATTTTTAATCTCCTAGACACCACTAGAAAACTTCTTTCAAAATTCACCCCGAGATACTTTTGTCTTTCATTAACTTCCACTTTTCTTATGATTTTGATATTGGTGTCAAACATATAGATCTACGGGCTTAAACAATTACTGGTGAAATAGGCTTATCTGCCCCCCCCCCATCTCTTTTTTTGTGTAGGAAGGGATTCTGGAGATCACTGTTGCCTTGCCTGTTTACCTTGCCCCTTTTAGGCAGGCACACACAGCAACACTAGGACAGACTAGAATATTATCCCTTTCTTTTCCAGCAAAAGCTATGCTTAGTGCATTGGCTAATATCAACACATTACTGAAACCCAACATGGAAAGTCTGTATTTCTCCAGCCCTCTATCACCATCTTCCCAATTCCAATGGTGCTAAAACACTTCCACCTGGACAGATGAGTAAGAAGAAAAAAGACACTGGCTGCATGCAGAAAGAATTTGTAAAAAGGAGCATCCTAGTCAGAAGTTTTGTCAACTGAGGTATGACTGACTAGAAATGTATGTTCTGCTTTTTCTAAAGTTTGTATATACTCCAGAATAAGTTCTTTATGTTCCATATCCATGACAATCTGCACTTTCAAAACGTCCACATGAAAATAGTGAAACATTTTGTGCACATTTTCATAGTCATAAAAATATAAAACTTTTCCCTTTATGCCTACGTTTTCTCCATCCTTTCCCACTAATATATGTCCTTTCTATCTGTTTCCCTGATTGTAAGCATCTGGGGATACAAATATTCCTAATCCAAGCATTTTAAACCAGAGAACTAACTCCATTGCCAGTTGTGCATGGGATGGAGAAGTGTGCATTGATATTAAAATCCAACCAGACATTTCTAATTTTTCCCTACCATCAAATACTACAAGGGTAAGACGCCATTAATGATCAAATACCTTCACCTGTGGAGCAAAATCTCCTTAACTGCTTATGTCTGAGACACACCAAAGGTTCCATCAGCTGTTCCTGCTGCACTTACAGTTTGTTTACTCCCCAAATACGAGACACAATATTGATTAAAGATTAGAACATGATCTGTGTTCTGTGGGGCACACTTGAAACTCAGGTGGAACCTTTTACCCAAGAGCAAAGGGAATTGCAAGAACAGATGTAACTAGATACTTCAAAGGCCTTGAAGTATTTCTCATAAACCACAGAGGTTGTCAAGAAAGACGTCATTTGGGTCTCCCCCACTGAGATCAGCCTACTGTGTGCACAGTGCTTTGCAGAAAGTTCCCTTTCGTTCAAGATGCATAGATACTGTGCCATTCCTAGCCTTTGGAAAAGACATGTCTTACCATTACACTTAATAGCTAGATGAAAAAACAGAGTCTGTACTATGTCTATTGTTACCTTTTGCCTTGACAACTCCCTTGAGAGACTTACTTCCACTAAGACTTGCCTTTTCCCGAGTGCTTATTTCACCAAGTAGGTCAATTTAGATCTTTGGGGGGGGGGGGGGGGGGGGAATTGAGTGGTTACCCAACTTCATAATCCAGGTGATGTTTGCAGTCCAGAACACTGATTTAAATGGTAGTTTTCAGCGCAGTCTTGAAACTGCTCCCTGTTAGTACATTCACTTTTGACTGGAGTGCAATATCTCTTTCTCTCTTCTCTCTCTTTCTCTCTCTCTTATGACTCCATTCTCACACAGTGATCCTGTGCTGTGCGAAGGGGTTAATCTGCTGTACCTTTATGAAGAGAGGAAGCATAGGCTGTATTAAGATGGATCTTGACATAGAGAGTGTCAGGGCAGAACTAGAGAGTGAAATAAATCCCCAAGCTGAACCATACTGGCCTGTTTGTTCAGCCCACTCTTCCTGACTCAATTCAGCCTTTGGCTGATTACTCTAAAACTGAAATTCTCATCCTACATCACCAACAAAGGTGGTTGGCAATTTTTCACCTACTCTGCAAAGAATGTATCAATGTATAATCAACCCTCCATATCCACAGATTCTGTATCCATGGTTTCAACCATCCATGGCTTGAAAATATATATATTTAAAAATCCAAAAATCAAAATTTGATTTTACCATTTGATATATGAGACACCATTTTACTACATCAGTGGTTACTTTGGTCCTCCAGATTTTTGGGATTTCAGCTCCCAGACTGTTGGCCAAGCTGGCTGGAGCTTCTGGCAGTTGAAGTCCAAGGCTGATGGAAGACCAAGGTTTGGGAAACACCATACTACACCATTGTATATAAGGACACTTGAGCATCCACAGATTTTTGTATCCATGGCAGGTGTTTGAACCAAACCACAGTGGATGAGAAGGTCTCACAGCATGTGGTAGGAAGGTAGGACCAGGAAGAGATAGAATATGGGAACAGCTACTAGGAAGTGGTTCAGTACACAACAGTACCGAGATAATGGGACCAAGAGTGCTATCAAGTGAGTGGAAACTAGCTAAAATAAAGTTCTTTCTTTCTTGGAACTCCTGCTGGATTCTTGAAACACTGAGGATTTATGGGCATCTGGAAGACTGACTTCAATGGTGCAGTTTGTAGTTAGTCACACACACAGCAGGAGAGTAAGAACACAGGAACAGGCTGTTGATGAGCATCCACAGGGCATTTTATTGAGATCAGCTTAGGGTCCATAACACTCCATCTTTGTAACAGCCAGATTTTCCCAGCAAGGATATTGCTGTTCAGTGGTAGCCTATGAAAAGATTTTCTGGCACCACAGTTAGGTCTGCTTGCCTGCCCTCCTCATTCACCTGAATTCATCCCTTCTCTCTGTTGCAGGTTTTATTAATAAAGTATAGCAGTTTTGCTGGCATCTGGAAGCTATTAGTTATGCATGCATATGGATTCCTTGAGATACTACTTAAATGATAAAATAATAATAACAACAACAACAACAATGATTTATTTATAGCACACCTTTTCATGGGGAATCAAGGCGGGTTACAGCATGTAAAAATAGTGTATTACATATCAAATATAGTCAAAATTAATCCCCCGTCCAACCGCCCATCCCTGATTATAAAACTAAATTAAATTATTTACAATATAAAAACATTGTGATGATAAGAGCAACAAAGTTGGGGAAAATCTGGCTGAAGAAGCAGCTCCTGTATGACAAATATTTTTAATGGAAAAGAAACTGATAATTCTGGAATTTATATTTTGGATCAATTGATTAGTCCAGGCCAATTTGTTGCTGCTGTTGTTGCATTGTCCTTTATAACAATGCAGCCTACTTCTAACTTACTCATTGCTGTACTGTGGCAATATTTGTAACTGACACATCTTTTTGTATCTGTATATTTGCCATCAGCTCTCAGTGCCTCCTCAGCCCTTGTTGTGTTTGAAACGTTAACATTAACCATATCCTCAGAGATACTGAAACAAATAGCATATAAATGGTTGTTGGAAAGCACTAAATTTGATGTAAATTAAGTTAGTGTTGAGTGGAACAACAGATTAGATTCTGTTCAAATTAAAAAATGTAAATCTGCTCTAGTTTCAATATTTAAAACATCTTTAGAATAAAAGCTATGTTTGGCCAGATAATATTGATGTTTAGGGTATATTAGATATCATCATGCCATTTCAGAAAAATAATGTGTGTTTGAACTAAATGTTGATGATATAATGCTGATAATGCTTCTTTAGAGCATACAATGTGGACATGTGCAGTCATTACTTTTTTTTTGATTGGAAGTGTATTCACTTCATATTAGAAAAATGTTTTGTATTTGTAAAAAAAGTAGATGCTTTATTTTATTTTTAATTATGTCTCTGCACTCCCCTTAACTATAAACCCAAAATTACCCTATATAATCTTCTGGTCTTCTTTTTATTGGTTTGAGTGTTGGACCAGGACTCTGGAGATTGGGGTTCAAAACCCCGCTTGATCAAGAAAACCCACTGGGTGACCTTGGGCAAGTCACACTCTCTCAGCCTCAGAAGGTAAGGGCAATCCTCCCAACAAACCTTGCCCAGAAAAACTCATAATAGATAAATAATAATAATAATAATAATAATAATAATAATAATAATAATAATAATAATAATAATCTGTTTATTTATAGTCCACTTTTCCTGGCAGATCAAAGCGGGTTACAACAAAGGTACTACACAATGTACAATTTACAAACAGTATCCATATAAAAAGCCTTAGGGTTGCCGTAAGTGGGAAATAACTTGAAGACATACAACACACACACACACACACACACACACACACACACACAATCATTGTCTTATTCATCTGTAAATATGACTAAATATGGATTAAAATCAGACGCTTTGGGGAGCCCCACTCTGAATGCTTTTCTTTTAAATAACCACGGAAGATATTTGCTGGGCAATTTTTCACTCATCTAAGGTTTAGTTTTGCTTTGCAGTTGCTTTAACCTTTTGCAGATATGAAGGATAGTGATTCCAATGCAGACTAATTTCCCATATGAAGAGAGACCAATGGGAACCATCTTTCTCTTCCTTATATTTCTCTGTTATGAGACCTTTCAGAGCCTTGTCCCATCAAGTTTTTCTCCAAGCGTTTGCTTAAATTGCTGCAAGGCACGGGGATTCGGATATCCTCCAGAGAGAAGAATGACAGTGGCAATAACAGCAACAAGATGACACTGAATATTATTTTTACAGAAGGCACATACACTGCTTAGAGGGAGATGAATTATTCTGTGTAAATATACATATTTCCTATTCATACATAGTCTTGGAAATGTGAAAATATTTCTGTAACACACCTGGTATGTGTCAAGTTGTTATCACTGTTGTGGGGAGAACAGGTCCTGTTCATAAATACTTGAGCTTACTTTTGTTCACTTCATCCCCTTCTTAATCTCTCTGGGTGCTTTATTTGTGGATTCCTGCATGGCAGGAATGAATTGGACTTCAGCTTCATTGATATATGAGAAAGGAAATAACAGGAAACATAATGGACTGGATGAAAGATCCTCATTACTGGTGACTGGATTTCAAGATCACTATTTGGATACTGTAATGAAGGAGGTGAGAAAGGGTGGACAACAAAAAGAGTTTTGTCACAGAGAAGATGCTGATGACAAGTTCCAATAAATATTTCACTGTGCTTTCCTGCAGCCTTTTTCACAATAATCTGCTTTGAAGACTCCTACCAGCTCCAGAAAGAGAATATTTAAGTGTAAACCTTGTTAAAATATTTTTGGGAGGGTGGGGGAGGCAGGGGGGATCAGGACATATGCTCCCACATCTGAGTTTAGCGAACGAAGTGTCAGGCTGAGTGACTGAAAAGGATATGGAGCTTGGTGTTAAATATAGGAGGAGGGGAGACACACACAACCCAGGCTTTTGATACTGCATCACAACATTTTGAGATTACATTCTTTGAAGTTGTTCAAGAGCCTTATCATATTACTTGTACTCTGTGATCAAATCTGATATTTGTGTGGTATCATGTGTTCCAGGACCAGCAAAGAGAATTTAAAATACTGACGTTTTCTCATGTATTTAAGTATATTTTGCATTCCCCTCCTCCATAGTTTTTGCTTTGTGGATTTCTCTATGCTTCATTTTTCCCCCTCTTCCCCCAACTCCTTGCCATTTTTAAAAATTTTCTCAACTACAACAAATACAGATTTTTAGATTTTTGCTGTTACTCTTTTTTTCAGAGATGACTGTAAAAATCCTATCTTGCCGTATGTGCTTTGGACACAGGCCAAGAAAGTGTGAAACAGAGAGTGTGATGCCTTCATATCACCTGTGGACATATGGTGCTCCCATCAATTTCATAGGGTTTTCTTAGGCAAGGAATGCTCAGGGTTGGTTTTTGTCAGCTAGTTCCTCTGAAATACAATTTGAGACTCAACCATGAGAATAGCAAGCACCCTGAGTTCTTTGACAATCAGGAGACCACCACAGATCAGCAGGGTAGCATACGTGTAAAGATCTCTGTGTGCTTCACATTCCTTAAAATAATAGTGTACAATGCAAAGGTAAGTATAATTATGTTTTAAAAGGTTACTGAACAACTCTGTGCGAAGTCACTCGTAGGTCGGCCATGTCATGGAACCCATTATTAACTGTCATTACTGTGTAAGGTAGGCTGAAGGAAGGTTTCTCAGGTAATTGCTAATGAGGGCATGTGTAATTTGTTCCACATTGTTTGATGAATGATGTACTATGGTTTCCTGCTTAGTCTTCAGCCGTGGGAGCTGGCTGTAAAGGAAAGTGAAAAATCCACAACGTTTTTTTAAAAAGTTCTTTTCATGAAAAGCATACATACTGAAATCAAAACGAACTTATCTTCAAAGGAAGGTACAAACCAGAGCGCTTTGGTGCTTACCCTCCTTCTGAAGGTCCTAACTTGGAACAATAGAGCCTAACTGTTTTATTATACTTCAGACAGTTTGAACAAGTGCTATATAGAATTGGCAAGAGACTTGGTAAATGAGATTAATTGTTGGAAATGCAATAGCATGCACAGAACACTTTCTATTTGGTAAGGATGTGAGTCTGTCTTGGTTTTGAGATCTACGGGGCAAGTTCTTCTCTCTATCTCACCACCTTCACAGGTTCCATCTGGTGGAAATACAGGACAAACCCTTCTTGATAGCCTCTTTTACAGACTGAAACTCTCTTCCCAGAGAAGCTGAACTGGATAGACATGGTGTCCTTCTAGTATCAAGTAAAAACTTTTCGTTTTGTTTTGTCAGGCCCTTGGGAATTAATTGCTTGAATATGTTGCTTATTTTTTTAATGGTTATGCTTTCATGTTGTTTTTAATTATACTGAATGTTTAATTATATTTTAATTAAACTGTTGGCATGGTCCAGAATTTCAGTGTTTTCAAATAGCATTTTAAACCCTGGATCGTTTATAACATGTTCTGCTACTACTGATTTTTGTGGCTGATCCAGTCTGCAGTGTCTCTCATGTTCCTTGATTCGCCTTTGAACACTGCATTTGGTGGTCCCTATGTAAACTTGTCTGCAGCTGTACAGGGTCTCTCCTATCCTTTGCTCAGTGCAGCATTTGCTGGACGTCTGTTTGTAGATCATTTGGAGATTGTGTTTCCTCACCAGTTTCCCTATTCTGTCTGTGACTCCTTTGATGTGTGGTAAAAAATACCTTCCCTTTGGGTGGTTCTTTGTCTTCATTCCTCTGGGATTTCCTGGATCTGGCAGCCCTTCTGATATCTAAGCTGGAGTAACCAGCCTGTAGAGCCTGGTGTAGGTGCTTCAATTCATCTTCCAGGAAGTGGGTTTCACAGATCCTTTTTGCCTACCAGTGTTTTTATTGTGCTTCTTTTTTGTCCTGGGAGATGGTTGGAGTTCTTGTGTGGGTATCTGTCTTAGTGTGTAGGTTTTTTGTATACTGTGTGCAACAGACACATTCAGTTCATGATTGTATATGCAAACTTCTACCAGTGTAACCATTTCACATAAATTCTATTGTTAGTCTTCACTAGAATAGAACCACTGCATTAGCCGGATTTACCTATGTGTCGACTCACCATTCAGCAATTGATTTAATAGATCTGCTCTTAATGTCGAGATGGAATTTGTTTTCCTGTTGTTTGAATCTATTGCTCTGGTCCTATACAGCAGCAGAAAACAAGCTTGTGCCCTCCTCAATATGACATTCCTTCAAATATTAAGCAGGGCTATCATATCACCTTTAACCTTCTTTTCTCCAGGATAAACACACCCAGCTCACTAAATACCTCCTCAATGGGACAACAATGAGTCATACTTCCAGATACACAATGTTGGCATTCAGTTGAAGTTTGGTGTAGTTCAACTGCCACATTACCCCATGAGATTTACAGTACAGATAATAATAATAATAATAATAATAATAATAATAATAATAATAATATTTTTATTTATATTTCCCACCTCTCCCACTGGATCGAGGCAGGATTACAACCATAAAACCACATACAATACAATGGTATCTAAAATACATATTATAAACAATAATCAGTTAAAACTTGAATCAACAATACTAATAAAAACATCAGTTACAATGTGATGTTACGATCAGAAGTGGGATTTCTTCCATTTCTTTACAGAAGGTCCGGTGGGTATGCCCACCTGAAGAGATCCGTCTTTAGTGCCTTCTTGAAGGATTTTTAAAGAAAGTTCCATATCCTTCTCCACCATACACTTATAGGAATTTGGCTTATCCTTGAGACAAAGAGTTTGTAAACCATGTATGTGCATTTTTATTTTATAATTTAAGAAGAAGAATACATGGTTAAGACTCACCACAGAACATTTTGAGTAACTCTGAGGCTAAAGTTCCATAGAAGCCATTCATTTTCCTTCCTGTCTGGTGCCATCTTTTAAATGGATGTTTTCAGCCGTGTGAAGAGATCAAAGCTTGGTTCTAGACTACTTGCTGCAACAATTTATTATTTCATTTTTGGTCAACAGAAGTTAATGATGCCTTTCCATCAAGATCATTTCATCCAGGTTGCACAGAATGAATTATAATGCATGTAAGCCTTAAGTTATTGCTGTTCACAGTTTAAGGATTATACCACAAGGTAATTTATTACTTCATTCTCTTTTGCTTATCCTCTTCTCCAAACTAAATGGGTACATCAAGATTATTAATGTCCCAAATGGATCAGTATGTGTCCCTATCACAAACAAGAACTGGCCTAGAAATCACGACCTTAACAATGTCAAATGGAAATACCAATATCTCAAATCTCCACAGCCATCAAGCACTTCCTAAAACAACATGAACAGCAGTGACAATTATAACAACAACAGTAGTCTGCAGTGCCAGAGGTTAATCCCAAAGTATTTCAAGACAACACATTCCTGCTAAGTCTATAATTAAATATATTAAGTATATGGTTACTGCAATCCTTAATGATACAGTGGAGGCTGTAAATATGATATGACAAAGATGAACCTATTCATGGCTGAGGCTATTTTAAAACAAATAAGATTTCAGTTTTCGTTGTGGTCTCTGGTTTTTCATTTTCATTTTTTTTCCAGTGGAGTTCTCACTGGAGGAGGCTCCCGTATAAAATACAGAAATCAGGAGAAAGCAGCAAGTGGACCCCCCCCCCCCCCCCCGAGTTTACATGCCAAGAAGGAAAGACTACAATGTATAAAAAGCCAAACCTGTGGAAAATCCACAAAATAAACATTTTGTTGGTTTGTTTAAAATGGATTTCCTTCCAGTTCAGCAACTGACAGTGACTCAGGATGGAAGCAGACATTACTTTATGGTGGTGGTAAGCCAGGAAGGATTTGGGGGACTTATCTACCCACATTTCAAGCGTTAAGCATGGTGCGCTTCATGCAAAATACATGGGGAGCAGCTACGCTAGTTTTCCTGCTGTTACTGTTGAATGTCTTAAATTCATTTTGGACATAACAATCATAAGGCAAAACTATCACAGTATTTTTTTGGCAAGCATGTTCAGGGGGGTTTGCCTTTTCCTTCCTATGAGACCGAAAGGTTGCAACTTGCCCAAGGTTTCCATGGCTGAGCAGGGATTCAAGCCTTGGTCTCCAGAGTCATAGTCCAATGCTCAAACCACATTGGGTCTCCATTCTTGTTTTACTCAGGAATAAGCAGGGTGGATCAGGACCGGAACATAAAAGGCTATAGGGATAAAGCCTCTTTCAGCCTAGTATGATCCTGATGCAGATTCAGCCAATCATTATTTAATACATTAGAGGCCAATTGAGAAGGTGGTCAGGGATATGGAAAACTAGTCTTACAAAGAAAAAAGGGAGCAAATGTCTCAAGCAAGCAGAGATTTTTTCAAAAAAAAATTAGAGAAGGGAAGAATGAATGAGAATAGCAGAACTGTAGAAGAGGGCAATTACAACTTCTTTGCTGCCCCAGAGAGGAATGCTAGATCTAATTGGGCTAAAATTAGTAAAATTAGAAGTCTTAATTGTAGGAGCACTTTGGCAGTGGAATCACTTGAGATCTTCAGTAAAACCTTGGAGAATCATCTGTGCTGTTTTAGATCTGAATTCCTAGCATCAAGCAGGGAATTGGACTAAATGATTTCATGCTCTTCTTCAATCTATGATTCTGAGTTAAAGCAGAACATATTTTGTAAATCCTTTAGCTGAAGGAAGCTGGAAATCTAAACAATGAGCTAAGCTGAAACAAGACAGGTAAGAATCAGTTTTGCCATCTATCAACCAACTATCAACCAGGAAGAAGTGCATCTTCAGCATTCTGTGGAAAATTAGGGAGTAGTATTGTGTCATCTGTATAACTTAGGTGCGTTACAGACCACCCAGAAGGGGCAGTCTTGCACCGCTGCTGGTTGCTGCGTCCGGGAACCGCAGCATCCAAACCGTGCGGTTCCTGGATGCAGCAAAGAAGAAGTGCCAAAATGGCGCTTCTTCTTCCACCCCGGTTGAGACGCCGCGAGGCGCTACTCGCTCACTCATGGTGTCACATCCGGTGTGCGACGTGCGGATGCTATGCATCCAGCATGTAAAGTTGGTGGCACCCGTATGTATAGGGCGCCGCCATCTTTACGCCCTCATCACGTGCTAGGGGTGAGGCCAGTGTGGATGCTAGGTCCTCGGTCAACCCCTAGCACGTGATGGGGGCACCGGAAGAGCCCGTCTGTAACGGGCCTTAGATTGTTAATGTTTCTTCCTCGTATATCTTCACTCCTCCTGCTTCTGATACTAAACCTGCACGTCGTATGATGTTTTATGCATTGGCTTATATGTTGTAAACTGCTTAGAGAGTGCTAATTCACTGATAAGCGGTATAGAAATATACTTGCGATTGCTATTACAAATGCACACAGATAGAATAAATAGGATGATAATATTCAGCCTTGCCTGACTCCTTTTCCAATTGTCCTGTTGTCCTGATTCTTTTTACATCACTGGCTCCATGATACCAGATGGGTTGAATCATCTAGGCACGGACACACACACACACACACAGATATGCCAATGCAGCTACCCAAACAGACAGCTCAAAACATTCAGAGAAGGTTGTTGGGAACATTTTCATGATTTTTTAGATTTTTCACACTGAAAATTGTTGCTTATGTAAATTCAATTCAGCTATTTTAAAAAAAATCTGCATCACTTTATGATAATATATTATGCATATGTTGTTGGTCTCCAATGTTACTGCAAGATGCAGCATTTTAATTCTCTTTCTCTGTGTGTGTGTGTTTGAAAACTATGGGCCCGTACAGACAGTCCAAAATAAAACTGCTTCAGGTCACTTTGAAAGTATGCTGTTTAAATGATACATGCATCTTAAGAGACCAGAAGCTGTGCCAAAGCTGCACTACAGTCCATCATTTAAACAATATACCTCCAAAGTGACCCGAAGCAGTTTTATTTTGGACTGTCTGTATGGGCTCTCTTAGCATAAATGTGGTCTGTACAGGCCCCCCCTCTCCCCTCCCCCCCGTTTTTAAGCCCAGATTTTTTGCTAAATCATTTTGCATGACATTTCTTAAGAAACTTTCCCTGTGAGGAAATACTGAAGAAAGTGTATTTCCCCCCCACCAATGTATTGTAGTATGCTTCAAAAATATTATTGAAATACTGCACTGCCAGACTGAAATGATGGGGGAGATATAGCATCATTTTCCTATTGCCAACCATGTTGGGTAACTATGGGAGGCAGCTGCCGGAAAGCTGAAACCTCCTACCAATCCTAACTGGTTATTATTGGGTCCAAAGGTTGAAGGAGAGGGGGCAAAACATGCTACTAATCTGGGATTAGAGGCTGAGTATATACACACAACTATCACCATTATGTTCCTTCATTGGTTTGGAAGTTCACTGTCCATATCATTCCATTCCTTCTTAACTGTGATTTAGTTAGGCTAGTAAAATAACAACAACAACAACAGCAATAATTTTGGAATCAAAGCTTGAGCAGTTTGCTACCAGTTTGGATCGTAAGATTTCCTTTCCCCCTTTTCTGCATGGCAATTTATTATTATTATTATTATTATTAGTATTAGTAGTAGTAGTATTTATACCCCATTCTTCAGCCAAAAGGCTATTATACAGATTTTTGCCTGAAGTACATATTTTATATGGTTTTCCTATCATGTGGATTTTTACACATTTTCTCCTATAACTAAAGGAAATTTTAAGTATTTTCCAATGTTCAACTTTCATTGTGCACATTTTTAAAGAATGTGCAGATTGTTTTGTGCACCTTTTCCTTCCCAAAATGTACCCCACACCTCAAAAATGGATGAATTGCCAAATCAAGTTTCAATTTACCCTGTTATCAATCACAGTCTTCATTCAACATGAAACATAGAATTGTGAACTCAACAGGTATATTTGTCATACCAGTTCATCTGAACCATTTGTACCTCCCTCTGAATATATGCATGTGAAGGCAATGATAAACCTCCCTTGAACAAGACAACCCCATGTTAGGTTCACCTTAGGGTTGGAAAACAATTTGAAAGTACAGTCATCCCTCCATATTTGCGGCTTTGATATTTGCGGATTTGATTATTCACGGATTTCATTAATATGTTCTCTCTAGGACTGTCTAGGTCCTCCAGTGCAACTCTGTGGTCAACTTTAACTAAAAGTTATACTGAAAGACCATTTGTAGCTACTCCAGTGCCATTCTATGGTCAGTGTATGTTGGACATTGACCACAGAGTTGCCTGGAGGACCTAGAGATTCCTAGAGAGGTGTCCTCTCAGGTAAAAACAGTGTTTTTGTTATTTGAAGTTTTTCCATATTCACAGGGGTCTTGTTCCTCTGACCCTAGCGAATATGGAGGGACAACTGTACACAAAAACAACTGATAAAATATTGTCACCCTCAAATGCAGTCTTGATATGATCATTGATATGACTGTATCACCATTACACTTATAAACTGTACTATTAATGCATACATATACTCTGAAGCCTTGATAAAATATCCCATTAACAGAACTGTCATATAACAAGGGCTATATCCATATTATAGGACTTTAATAGTATTTTCACTGTCATGGGCTCATCCTAGGGAATCCTGGGATTTTTTGTTTCATGATGTACTTATATCTCTCTGCCAGAGAATTCTAATGCTGTAGCACAAGGGAATCAGAGAATTCTAAGTACTTCACCAAATGACAAATCCCAATATTCCATAGGATGACGTCTTGGCAGTTAATGAATATATGTTCATATACGATTGCTTGGCTTTTCTTTCTTTTTCTTTTTCCTTTCCTTTCTTTCCCAGTTTCTTGACATGCACGCAGTATAAAATGATGCTTGATTCTTTTGCCATGTATGAAAGAGAAGTGATATGACTCTTACTTTGTATACTAATGTTTAAAGGATGGAGTGCAGTTATCCCTCTAATGTTGCACTTTTCCAAATGTTGTGATGCATGTTTAGCTTTAAAAAATGTACCAAAACATATATAAAACACATTTTAATTATAATTAACATATAAGAATGTGGTTCAATTCTTATTACTTCAAATTTTTATGTGGTGGGGAAGTGTAGACAAGCAGATTTTAGATTTTAGAACACATACAGATGTCTCCCTCCAGAGACCAATGCAGAAGCAAGATAGAGCTGACATGGGAATTACAAACATGTGAAATGGACATGAACCCCAAATCGACTGATTCACTCATCCTGTTGAAATTGGAGATTATATCAGAGAATTGATTCTAAATTATATGGCTCCAAGGGACTTTCATCAAAGAAAGAATGTTGTTGGTGGTGATCATCTGGAGACTATTGAAATTTGCACAATAAGAAACAGCCTCGGATCAATGGTCCATGTAGTTCCATATTGCCTATGCTATCTGGCAACAGGTCTCCCCAAGATGTTTTTACAGTCCTATTGGAAGATGGCAAGGATTCAATCTAGGACCTATTACAGTAGCAAAACATATGACTTGCCACTGAGACCAGCTATTATAAGATGGGGGGCCCTTTCAAGCTGAGAATGTTCCATGCTAGTCTTTTGCTTCACGGGCACTTGCTTTATCCTTTTTCTGCTTTCCTTTTGGTTTCATTATATGTTTCTTTGGTTTTAGCCTCAGTTTTACACACACACACACACACACACACACACACAAATACACCCTAAAAAGGAGATAGGGATATTCATAACATCAGTATTAAATCAATGCTTAGTTATTTTGGAACACACCTCTTTATAGCTCTTGGTTTGAAAGAGAATGAAGAAACCATAAAAAGAAGAAAAAACAAGAGCATGACTTTTGTGTTGTGTAAACTATTGCTCTTGCTAGAAAAATTCCCGAATTATTCAGAGCCTTAAAGTTTTATGCTCTGTATATACTTGTCTCTGTGTTTATTTGATCAATTATTTTTATCCTGTTGTTTGGCATGTCTTTATGAAAAAGAATAAAAGATGTGAAGCTGATCTGTGATGTTAAGTGGAGATATATATATATATATATATATTCCAAAAAATGTTGTGGTGGTGCACTTTTTTTAAGATCAAAGAATGCCAAATTATATCTTTCTTGCTTGTTTTGAAAAATCTGACCATGAATAACTGTTTGAATTTCCTTTATTGTGGAGGAATAACTAGGAAAAGGGAGTGGAGAAGAAAGAGATGAACGAAGAAAGAAACAAAAATGAAATGCTTGTTACAACATGTTTTGAATGAGCTGTTTTAAGGGTTAGCTTCCCTTAGGTAAAGAAATTGGGTTGCCAAGAAATTGTTCTTACATTCTAGTCCTTACAACTTGTAAAGGGCTGTTCCTATCAATAATCAGAGGGAGCAGATGGTAGCAGATACAGGGAAAGGGGGCAACGCTAGTAATGACAACCAATGTATGGAAAAATTTCTTTGTTGGCAACATTTTGGTTGAATCAAGTAATCGTGGTGCTTTGAAACAGCCTGTGATGGATTTGCCAGGTCTCACAAGCAGTCACCCCTCCTGCATGAATGCAAGATAAAATATATAATAAAAGTGTATTCTATTGCTAGGAGAAAGTGCTGAAAAGTTCCCATCCCAAGGAAGAAGGGAATGAACTAGAGCCACATTCTTTTCCACATATTCATATAGCCATCTGTTGGAATTGCTTTTACAGTAGACGCTTGCCTTTTGTGGGGGAATCAATTCTGGACCCCCTCCCTGCATAAGGTGAATAACGCGTATGCTCAAGTCCCATTGACTATAACAGGGCTCGAGCATGGTAGCCTGAGTGTAAATTGAAAGTTGAACAAAGTGCGCTCGCATATGGTGTGGGCACACTGTATTGTGTATGCCTGCATAGTAGGAAGTTAGATTGGACTGGATGGTCTCTACCAACCTTATGATTTTATGACACACCTTAAACATAAACTGAGTGTCTCTGGTGCTAGAGAGACCATGGTAAATATACTGGCTAAAATACACACATGCACACACAAAGAAAAACAACAAATGAAGTACCACAGTTGGCTACTACCTCTCAGATGGACCCCAGGTGCATTTGGAGGTAGATTCCTGCCTCTCTCCTTCTCCTTCTCTTCCTCTTTATCCATCTCTTTCTTTTTATTGCATTTTTCCATACCCTCCCAAATGTATTTCCCTCTTTCCATATAACCTTTACCAAAATTCCACTGTTCACATCTTGGCCTTCACTCCATCTTTGACATCCCCTCCTTCCTTCATATCTATGCTGCCCAGCATCTCTAAGGAGTTCCAGTCTTTCTACCCAGCCCTTCTCTTACTTGCTGACCTCTTTCCTGCCCACCTGTCCCTTATTCTTCCACATTTCAGTTTATCTCTCGCTGCTGGAAGTCCCACTGGAAGCCCCCCCCCCCCCGCCGCCGGAAATGCTGATCCCCACACTGGGTGTCACCTGGTGCAGGATCACCACCGCCTGTGAGCACATGCATTGTCCTGCAAAAAATATAACCTTTCCACATAACAGCATTGAAGTAATTCCTATTGCACCTCTGCTTCAGTACCAATGTGGTGGTGCACATACTTTCTGCACTGTCCACTTCCACTTCCTCCCTTTTATTGCCCTACTTAAGGCTTACAGATGCAGCAGAGGCAGAGAAGAAATGGAGGGAGTGACAGATTAGTCATAAGGGTGATAGTGGTGGTGATTGCGAAACGCATGGGGGGGGGGAGAAAAGACAAGAGTGAGCATAATAGATAGGCAGTGTGTGTGTGTGTGTGTTTAAATGAACTGGAGGAGAGGAAAGGAGAAGAGAGAAGAGAGGAGAGGAGGAGAGAGAGGGGTGGGAATCACAGCAAGAAAGAGACAAGAAAAAGAAAAGCACTGGGGATAGCAAGGGGAAGGGGGAAAGGAGATCAAGTGACTGGCCAATTCGAGAACTTCAGCTCAAGGAATTGTCCCACAAAGGGTACTCAGAGGATGGCAGTACTATTGGCAGCGCTTCACAAGATTTCACTATGAATTAAAAGGTGCCTCATAGTTACAGATGGAGCACAGACCAACTACACCTCAGCCATGAGTTTGTATGATAAGGTCCAGCCATAGATGGTACTATCGTGCTTTCATTCCATGTTTTACCCCCGAGTGATAATCTCCAGAGCCACACAACTAGCTTGCAAATGTGCTGGAGGATATTATCCCATTTGCTTGTGTTGAGTCAACTGCCAATGTATACATGCCCTGGAAAGGGGCCATCCTCTGAATCAGTCACACAGAAACAGGGATAAATACAAGGAAATTTATTGGGGAAACTGAATTATTTTCTGCAGCTGCCTATTGTAACCCTCTCACAGGAACGATCCAAGTTCTTGCAGTCATCTTGTCTTTGCAAAGCCTTTCTAAAAAAAACAAAACATTGTTCGATATTTAAAAGATGTATACTACATTTTAGAAAGCTAGCTCAAACTCATTCAAAGAAAATTGGATCAAAATGAAAATGGTAATTAAGCCAATTAAAAGGGGAAGTAAAACAAAACACTATGCACCTCTTATGAAGCTTCATGTCTGGATAGTCTTAATTTGCATAAAAGTGACATCATCATTATAGAGAGTGACAATTATGGTGAAAGAAAAGTTGCTTTTTTGCCACAGGATTTAAAGCAAAGGAGGGGCTGATTGCCAAAAGATTGATTGTGCCATTGATGCAAGTAGATATGGTTTTGTTTAGCAGTCAGCAAATGGCAAGCAATTGTATGAGATTTCCTTGAGATGGATTGAACTGCAGTGGCATTATTGTATCTGTAATTGCCTTATGCATTGCCATTTGCTTTGAATTATCATGAAGAGTTCTTTTCAGAGCATCATTTAATGTGCATTATGCTTTGCCTGTGAAGAATAACTGCCCTTCTTTGGAATATAGGTGCATTCAAGGAGGGTTAGGTAATGTCTTGGATATATAGCACTGTGTAGCAGAGGAGAGTCATTAAAAAGGCTCAGATTGTGAAGCTGGTCTTCTTAGAAAGCAACAGGCAGTTACTTAGGAAGGTATGCCCAGTATCACTGTAGCATGCCAGTTGTCTATGAAATGTACATATCAGGTTAATTCAAAGAGACAAAACACAAGAGGGTTAATAATCTGTTGATTTCCATTGTAAGCCTTGCCTTGCCATTAGAGGTTTTGCTGGGTCTTAGCATAATTAGAGAATCACTCAGGATATGTACAGAAGTTCTTCCTAATGAATGGAAATGTAAAACAATAGCTTTTTCTTCAGAAAGATTGTCTGAAAGGACTAAGATTCATGATAGTCAGATCTGTCTGTCTCAGAAGGCATTTTTCCCTGAGAAATTTTATTGCCCTTTGTTGTATGGCCAAAACAGTGGCCACTTTGCAGAACGTCCTCTGAATACTCACCACCATTTTTATGCTGGCTGCTATTTCTTGTTTGGCCTGGGACATTGTGGGAGATGCAAAATAGTGCTTGCTGGTTTAACCACCTGCCATGTTGGTCTAGTGCCTGGTGGATACCTGTGCCAGGATTCTCAGCATAAATGTGAGCAGGTACAATCTCAACAACAACAACAACAACAACAACAACAACAACAACAACAAACTTTATTACAGGTACAATCTCAGTCTTAACTCCTTTCAGATCATTGCTGACACCTGGCCCCCACTGGTGCCTCAGTTGTCACCTTATTTGAAACTGGAGTTTTCTGATGCTGAAGATGGTAGAAAGTCTAAATCTGATTGAAATTGGTAGGGTCATTTCCTTGGCTTAATTTTCAAGTGAACCATTTTGGCGAACCCACTGTTGAAAAAGAGTGAGTTATGGATAAGGTTCTGCTAGTTCCAATGGTTCTGGCAGTACTAAGGAAAGTCATTTATGGGCCACTGACACATTTAATTCAATGTTAGCTTTTTTGGGGACACCTATGGTGAACAATGTGTTCAAGAAAATCACAGTTTGTATCTGCAAACAAGGATAAAAGAAATGGAATTTATATAAATTAAACATTACCACCTAAATTGATTTTTGAAGGTGGACAAGGCAGATGTGTAATTGTGGAAATAAATTAAAATTGTAAGATAATGCAACTAATGGGTAGATTTGGCCCCAATAATGATAAATCAGCATTCTGGTAAAAAACAAAAAGAAGAAGAGACTACATAGAACTTTTTATAGATATACAGAATGCTTTGGATTAATTGAAATTGAAGGGATTTACAGCCAAACACTAGAGACTGCACTCCCCCCCCAGTGTGCCATACGTCTTTATCTAGAAAGGATATGTATTGGATTTTTAAGACTATGCTAATTTAGTAAAGCATGCAGACATTCTGACAAAACTTTTATTTTTAGACCATAATCAAACAAACAAAGAAGCTTCATTTATATACCGCTTCATACCGCCTAAGCAGTGTCTAAGCGGTTTACAACTGTGAGCTAATTTGCCCCAACAATGTGAGTACTCATTTTAGCGACCTTGGAAGAATGCAAGCCTGAGTCGAGCTTGAGCCCTTTTGCTGGTCTTGAACTTGCAACCTTGTGACTTTGAGTGAGTGGCTGCAGTACAGGCATTTAGCCACTGTGCCACCAGGGCTCCTCCCTGGTGGATAATCCCATCACAATGTGCCACCAAGTGAGTTTTCATAGCTGAGTGGGGAATTGAACCCTGGTCTCCAGAGTCTTATTCCTATGCTCAAACCACATCACCATTCTGGCTGCTGTACATTGAAAAGACAAAAATTAATCTCCAGATTCCAACCTATATAGGATATGCTTTATGTGCAGCTTTTCCAATAGGTAAGGCATTTTGCAAACCACTAAGGAGACTGGAAAAACTGTGTATAAATTATTAAAATAACTTAAATAAATACCACTCTTCTGTTGCTATTATTATAGCACAACAGAAATGATTTTATCACTAGTGTCTGTGCTTCATGTAACAGCTTGGCTGCCCTTGAATTGTTATTATACTTACTAAGTTATTCTGAGGCACACCCTATTAAAAACAGCATTAAAAACATAAAATTGAGTGTTTCAGTATGTCACCTTTACAGTGAAGATGTAGTAATTATACACATCCCCTGGAATGTGGAAAGCTGGCCATGAAGCGACAAACATTTATTGAAGCAAGTGCTGTGATAATGAGAAATATTTTGGTTGTTGGAGAGAGCAGGTATGTTTTTATTCTTCCTCCAGACAACCACCACTTTTCAAAAAAATAAATCATAAAAACATGCAGTGCTCATAGCAAATAGTTTAAAAAAGAAATTGTGGTACCAGCAACCAAATATGGGCCTATTTTTTAAAAATTATATAGCCTGAATCAATTTGTTTATAAATTCAACTGCTAACATGGAGCACAGTGAATGGGAGAAGTCTGGCCAGTTAGATGACTTCTTATAGCAGGGATTGACAACTGTGGGGGGCTAGAGGACTAAACTGGCCCACCAAGGTTTTTTACAGACCATAAACCCCTACCTGGAATATTGTGTCTAGTTCTGGGCACCACAATTCAAAAAGGACATTGAGAAACTAGACTGTGTCCAAAGGAGGGCGACTAAAATGGTAAAGGTCTGGAAACCATGCCCTATGAGGAACGACTTAGGGAGCTGGAGATGTTTAGTCTGGAGAAGATAAGGTTAAGAGGTGATATGATAGCCCTGTTTAAACATTTGAAGAGATGTCATATTGAAGAGAGAACAAGCTTGTTTTCTGCTGCTCCAGAGAACAGGACCTGGAGTAATGGATGCAAGCTACAGGAAAAGAGATTCCACTTTAATATTAGGAGGAACATGCTGACAGTAAGAGCTGTTCAACAGTGGAACACACTCCCTTGGAGTGTGGTGGAGTCTCCTTCCTTAGAAGTCTTTAAACAGAGGCTGTATGGCCATCTGTTGGGTATGTTTTGACTGAGAGTTCCTGCATGGCATGGGGTTGGACTGGGTGGCCCTTGTGGTCTCTTCCAACTCTATGATTCTATGATTCTATGAAATAATTTGATTTCAAATGCCTTCATTGAGATCACCTGGGCTTCACCTGGTCCTGCAATGGCCTGAGGGCAAAGCCATGGATAAATTGGTTCCCACACACACTCAGGAGTGTTTATGGGAGGGAGAATTTTTTAATTGCATTGGGGGTAGTTATAGGTGGCCCAAAGGACAAAGTTTCCACACCCCTGTCTTACAGGAAACGTCATGCTCACTGACTTCAAAATTCAGTGAAATGAACAACAGAGAGCAAATGACACAGAAAGAGCTTCTGTATTGCATCAGATACAAAGCTACCTCATGTGAAAGTCCCCAGTTCTTTCCAGAACATCAGCCATGGAAAGGCTCTCAGGGGTAAAATAATGAGGAATAATCTCTTTGTCTGAAATCCCTGAGAGCTGCTGTCAGCCAGGGCTACAACACAGGGTTGCATAGCCTGGTTTAAGTAACTTCCTATGTTCCTATTAAACACATTTGAGTAGATCACCTCTAACTATGAAGCTCTGGGCAAGAAGATGAACAATTTTGTGGTGTAGGTGGTATTCTAGTCAATTCTGCCAATGAAAGATAAAGAGACACAGGGACAAGAAAATACTAAAAGTGAATTGTGGAGATTTCAGAGGTTTGGCTTCTGGGACCATGGTCTTCACGTCTTAAACAGAGGATGCCTGGTTACAGATAGGTAGCACCTCACAAAGAATGGCGAAAATGTCTTTGGCAGTAAAATGGCATGAATTTAGCTTTAAACTTTTTACAACCGCACACCTCGATGTGGACTTTCCAGGGCACAAAAAGGAGCCACAAAAAGCAGCTGCTTTTTGCCCCCTGGAAAGGGCACAATAGCCATACCACCATGGCTTTACAGCACTCCTTCAGTGCTGCATCATCTGTGATGCCATACACTGTGTGGCATCATGCTGCCCTGGGGGCAGAGGTGGGACAGGTGTCATATGGACGCTTTGCCCCAACTCCGCCTCCAACCTGGTCTTTAAGGCCGGTCTGCACAGGGCCAAAGGAACCACTTTTTGCCACTCCTTTTTGCACCCTGCAAAGGCCCGATCAGGGCCGTTACATGAGGCAGTTATGGCCCTGATCTGGCTGTAAAGGGGGGGCTGCAGGCCACACCTTAGGAGCAGTCTGCACAGCCCTTTAAGCTTGATTGCTGAGCCTTCAAACCTGACTGTCCCAGTTGCCCTGGCAGTGCCAAAGTTTGATTAGTTTCAGGTGAGCCCTGGCTCAATGACTCTTGACATTGCACTGGAGGAGTTTTTTTTTTTGGGGGGGGGGGTGCCCACCTTCTTAGGTCAAAGTATCAAGGGCTCCACAGAGAGGAGGGAACAGGCCTGTTGTCTCCCTGTCTGTTGTTGCAGACAATAGGTCCATGTCCAATGGGTTTAAGTTATAAGAGAGCAGACTTTGATTGAACATTAGAAGGAAATTCTTGACAGTAAAAGTGATTTTGATAATGGAACTGATTGCCAAGAGAGATGGTGAGGTCACCTTCTTTGGACATCTTCAAAAAGAGTCTGGACAGCTACCTGCTGGGGATACTTTAGCTGGAGATGCTCCACTGAACAATGTACTCAATGGCTCATACGGCCTTCCAACTCCATGAGTCTATCTTTCTTTATTGGGATTACAAGAATGAAGGTTCATTCCTTCAGAGGGATAGGTGGGAATGTTGTTAAACTTGTTTCTGATTAGGATTTGCCAAGATTTGTAGAATTCAAAAGTAAAATTCAAATTTTAAAAGTAAAACCAAAATGTCTTTTTCTCAGTCATATATAGTCGTATTATATATAATAAAATGTATTATTATTATATGGGTGAGAATTTTGTTTCAGTAAATGTGTGAATGAGAGTTACAGATATTTTGAAAGTGCGTATGTGGGAGGAAGTATGACAGATATGTGCTATCCTGGAAGGAGAGGTAGGAGAGCAGATTGTTGTGTGAACAAGATGAGAGACACAGAGAACCTGTTGGGAAGCAGAACACTAAGAAAAAGAGAGAAAAAGAGAGACATTACACAAAAGAAGGAGTCACAGGATGCATTCAACAAACCACACAAAGCTAGGCAGAATGGAGGTAGCATAGCGAAAGAGTACACATTCATGGAATGAGAGAAAGTGTTATGTTCCCACCCACAATCCATTGCTTAAATAGATAGAAGGAATTATTATTTTATTGTCTGTAGTCTTCCAGATATTTTTAATGAAACAGCACTGAACCTAGGCTTAAAAGCTGCTTGGATAGTCACTTGTGAGTTATGGAGGTAAGATACAGTGAAAGATGTGCTTCCAAGTGACATACAGGCATGTGAACATGAGCCATAAATCCATGTCACTGTCAATTTGGAATAGCTGTCTGTGTCTAGGCTTTTTCAATTTAAGACACAGTCTTATTAAATAGAAAATAAAAAAATAAAAAGGCAATTGTCTTGTGTGGAAACTGTCATGTAGTGCCACCTGCATGTGGATCATCATATATACAAGGGATGTATGTGCATCTTTTTTATGTGGGTGCACATGTATGTGTTTTATTCTGTATCTCAGAACTTAGTAAAGTCAATGGACAAACAAGTGTTTTCTGTGGGACTGTTCTCACGTGTGGGCATCACTTTCCCCCCATTATTAGCATATCCAGCAATTATTTTGTGAACACACTCCCTGGGGAAGCGTTACAGCTGAAAAAAAATATAAAAGTTTGTACTAGTTGTATTAAAAGTGTCATGGGTGATTTACATGTACAAATTATCCCTCATTGTTTGAAATCATGTGACAAATATGCTGGCATAAAATTGGTAATGTCTAAAATGATACTGTGTTGCAGTAGTGAAAATGGCATAATTCTTGCATGCATAATATTGAGACCCATTTATTTCAATCCATTGTGGATGAAGAAAAATGCCAAAGTTACAAAGTAAAGGGGAAAAAATAATGAATTTCATGCACTGCATAGGGAACGTTGAAGTGATAATGAAATGTCTGCACAGGTAAGCAATCAGATATGAGATCTACAAGGGGTTGCTGAAAAGTTCTTGGCTAAATCAAAAAGGGAATGTCCTGAAATGCACATGCCATTTGTTATATTCACCCCAATGTTTCTCACACTTGGTACATCATTTCTCAAGTTACTTTAACCCTTCCAAAAATGTTTTCTGCACTGAAACACTCCTCTGCTGCTGATTTCACCTCTGAATCATTAAGAAATTCCCTTCCTTTCAAACTCTTTTTGAGGTTTGGGAACAAGAAATTGTCCGATGGAGTCTGTTGAGTAGGATGGATGGTCTATGCACTCAAATCTCAAATTCTTCAAAACATCCATCGTCTTGCCAGCCCTGTGCATATAGGTTTATTGTCCTGCAAACAGAAAACACCTTGTGAAGTCAAGGGCTTTCATGGCCGGCATCCATAGTTTTTTGTGGGTTTTTCGGGTTATGTGGCCATGTTCTAGAAGAGTTTATTCCTGAAGTATACCCAACTCTCTTCCATGCCAGCATTCTCTGAAGATGCCAGCCACAGATGCTGTCGAAACGTCAGGAAGAAACTCTTCTAGAACATGGCCACATCGCCCGAAAATCCCACAAAAAACTATGGATGCCGGCCATGAAAGCCTTCGACTTTATATAGTGACAAAATTATTCCCAGATTTTGGGAAGTGAGTTCAACTGAGAACCTTTCAGCACTCCCTCATATGTACTTTATACACTGGCCTATCAGTGTACTCTTCAGTTATGCATATTGTGTGGGGTCTGTACAAAAATGGCATGGATGCTATTGATCCTAATAGGGAAAAGTTTGTGATCCATCTGCTCACGTTTTCTCTTGTTCAGTGGTAATTATCCATATTGACCAAGCAACACAGAAAAGCCAATCAATTATGTCAAACTGTGTACTTTCCATCTTTATCAATATACAAAATCAATATACAAAACTGGGGGTATACACATTCAGTGTTCCACCTATATTAACCAAAATATATCCAACAAAAATCATCTGCTTTCTTTCCCATCAGTTCCTCCACCTATAGCAGACGACCCAACATACATACGTTTGGACATTTAAGAAACAAATCTGGATAAGACTTATTTTACTTAATTCCTAATTTGCAGTGACATGCCAGACTAAAACAATTCCTGTTAAGCTGCATCACCAAGACAGCAAATTGAGTTAAGCATAAAATTAGACTTGGATTGTCAGCATTTGATAAATATGTAATAACTAATACTGGCAGCCTTGTACAAATGGAACAATGATACAAAATGTCTGCAGTGCTGGAATTGACTATATTGGAGTGATGGATAGATGATTATTGAGAACATCTCTTCTGTAAAATTTTAAAATGCCTTTTTATTTGAGGAAAGAAGCAGCTAACAGAGGATTTTTTACATCTTACTTTTTCATTGTGGTATAATTCTCTGGTGATTTGACCTACAAACTTAAGCTCATCACTAATGTGGCTAAATCAAACAGCTATAAAATGATTTCCCCTCTTTCCTCTCCCATCTACATGTTCAGTTTGTCTTCAGACCTTCTGACTACAATTCTCTGAATGTACATCTCAAAGCTGGGCCTCAGCATTAAACTCTAACACATTCATTTAATAAATGAAGGTACATTCTACTTCTTCAAAGTGTCATGCCTGTAATTTTTTTCTGAACAGAATTGCATTCATTATCCATCACCATCTGATGTCAGCTCTTAAAATGGGAGCCATTAGGATGTGTCACGGCTTCCTTTCATACATCTCTTTCCTGTTGGGTCATCTCTCTATCAGTGTATCTCATAAAATGAAATGTTCAATAGACTTGTCATGGGATCATCATTACATATGATCTTTTCTTGCAAAAAATTAATTTAATAACCATTTTATTAGCACATTTGCCCTAGCAGTGACGCTTGTTTCTAAAAACTTTTCTCAGCTTCTCTTTGATTAGTTATTGAGTCATTTCTACCAGTTGTTCACTACACACCCTTTATTTCAAGGTTTCTCCTCCACCATCCTGCTGTTGTTCTAGGTGTCCCAAATTCTCTCTTGGAGGAAAATAGTCACTCCTCTTCATTACTTGCCCTGACTGCTATCATATCTTAAGGTGTGTTGATGTTGCTTCTGAACACAGTCATTAGCTACGTATAATTTCTGGCCTAGCAGCTTTTACATTTGGCTATGCACCATAACACCAAGAAAGGGATGTTGTTCACTTGGCTCCTAACAGGCCCACACTATGAGTTTCAAAGCCAAGAACAGGCCATGGAAATTATGACTATGTGTGTATGATTTATTATACCATAAAAGAATTGCAGAGTTGGAAGGGATCTCATAGGCCAGCCTCCTGATCAATGAGGATCTTCATGTAAAGCATCCCCAGAAGGTACTATCTAGCCACTTCTCGAAGATGTTCAGAGAAGGAGACCCATTATTCTCTAGGCAATTGGTTCTATTGCTGAACTGCTCTTACTGTCAAGATGTTCCTTCTAATGTCAGATCAGAATCTACTCTCTTGTTATTTAAAACCATTAGAGCTGGTCCTATCCATAGGAGCAGCAGAAAACAAACCTGCCCCCTCCTCTCCATGACAGTTCTTGAGGTATTTAATGAGTGCAATCATGTCTTCTCTTCACCAAACTGAACATGCCCAGCTCCTTCAACTTGTCGTTATAGGTGTTGTTCTTCATAGCGCTTAGCATCCTTGTTGTCCTTCTATGAACCTGCTCCAACTTGTCTACATCCTTCTTAAAATCAAGTATCCAGAACTGAACACAGTGCTCCAAATGAAGCATGATCAGTGCAGAATGCAATGGGATGTTGACTTTGCCCAGCTTGGAAATTAGGTGTCTATTGATGTAGGCTAAAATAGCGTTCACCTCCTTTGCTGCAGCATCACATTGTTGATTCATATTCAATTTAAGATTAACAATATTACCAAGGTCCTTCTCATTGTTATGATTTAAATGGTTTTAAATTAGTGCTCTTTTCAGTAGAATTGCTTATTTTAATAGGAGGCTAAAATAATAATTTCTAACTTGCATGTGTGTGTGTGTGTGTGTGTGTGTGTGTGTGTATTTGACATTAGCTTTGCTTCATGTGACCCTGTGAATGAGAGATCTCCAAGAGCCCTGGTTAGCCACAGCCCTGACCTGGGCTTTATGTATTTTTATGTGTTCCATATTTAACTGAACTGCATTTGGTATTTATTATACGTTGTCTGAGATCCTGTAAAAGAAGAAAAGTGAGATACAAATTAAATAAAAAATTCAGATACTGTAGACTTCAATCTCTCTTTTTCTCTGATTATTTTCAGCCCCATAGACTTCTACACAGATGTTTCATTGAGATCAGAATATGGGTTCATTGTCTGCTTTGCTTTGAAATATGCACAAATTAATATAAATTATTATTAACTTCTTCAGCAACAGTTTTTGTATAATGAAATGTCACAGATTCATTTTAATGACATTATTTTTATATTTGGCTTGCATAAGAAATAGAGCTGACAATCAGTGAAAGAATGAGTTCTGTTTTTTCTTTTTGCTTAAAAATCATGCTCACACTGACAGCTTCAGTGAATTAGTCAATGCTTAAGTGATACTTAGAACAAAATCCATTTGTCAGCTAAATCTAATACAGTTTACATTATCATTCTTCACATATGGGGCATTTATATTGTAGGATTTCATGGAGTATTCACCAATACCAATTTAATGAAATTGAGTCAGTTTTTCTAGGTCGATATGTAAATAGTAAGATGTTAGCATGCTGAAAGATAGGTAAGTTTGTCTGATTCTAGACCATTTAACTCTTACATGCTTTTGTCCATATTTCCATTCTGTTCCATTTCTGCGTTAACCTGATTTTTTAAAAAAGTTCCTCTCAAAACAGTACTTAAATATATATTCTAAAATTGTAAAATTTACTCTTTTTTCTCTCCCTGAAAGTACAAGTTTTAATAAGTTTTATGACAAATTTAAATTGGTAATAATTTAACCCTGAGAAAAGTGCAAATCTCATGTATAACAAACTGCACATTGAGCTAAGATGTGCAAATCAGTTTTTGCAGACAGAAATTCAAAAGAGCCTGTGCAGTGCTGTTATGGATACTGGTTTCCTATTCTTCCTCTGATCCTGTCCCATATATATTGGGACCAAAAATTATCAGCCACACCTCATACCCCTTCCCTAGGCTGTTTTGCATAATGGTTTGAGGGTTGGACATAAACATGTGCATTTTAGACTATAGCAAAGCCTTTGATTGCATCTATCATCAAAAACTATTGATGCTCTCCAAGACATAGTTCTGCTGAGAAATCTATACTCAACACACAAAGCTGCTGTCAGAACAGAATATGGAGAAACAGAATGGTTCCCAAAAGGCAAAGGAGTCAGGCTAGGCTGCAGATTATCACCATACTTGTTCAAGTTGTATGCAGAAAATAGACTCAGAAGAAGGAGGAGTGAAGACAGGAGGAAGGAACACCAATAATGTAAGATATGAGGATGGCACAATAGTAATAATGGAAGATATCAATAACTTTGGAACAATTACTAAGGCAGGTCTGCTGCTGAACATAAAGAAAAGAAAAATAATGACCACAGAGGACCTACACAAACTCGAATTAGACAACAAGGAAATTTAAATACTGGTAGTCAAAGATTTCTTGTACCTGGAATCACATATTGCCCAGAATGGAGACTGCAGTTTAGAAATAAGAAGAAAACTAGGAATGGAAAGGGCAGCCATGAAAGAGCTAGAGAAGATCCCAAAGAGTAAAGATGTACAACTGAGCATCAAAGTTAGAATCATCCAAGCCATAGTATTCCCAATCACTATGTATGGATATGAGGGCTAGACTGTGAAAAAAAATAGAAAGAAAATTAACTCATTTAAGATGTGGCGTTGTAGAAGAGTGCTGAGAATCTTGTGGACAGCCAGAAAGACAAACAAATGGGTCCTTAAGCAAATCAGGCCATGCATATGGACAATTTTGGATTTTGGGGTAGTTCAAATTTCAGAATTCCAGATAAGAGAGACTCAACCTGTATAGTGGGCTTTTGGTATCCTCTGGGGTTTGGTTCCAGGACAAATATCTGTGGATGCTCAAGTCCTATTGAATGCGAAAGTGTAGTGAAATGGTATCTCTATATAAGAAAGCAAAATCAAGGTTTGTTTTTTGGAATTTATATCTTTCTGGAATATTTTCAAGCCATGGGTGGCTAAATCTGTGGATAAAGAATTGGTGGATATGGCAGAAAATGAGTGTGACTGGCCACTTCTTGGAGGAGGAGATTTGGGGTATAGGAGGGTTAGGTGATAAAGCTTTCTGAGGCCAAAGGTGGGCATATTTGATGGTCAGGCTTCTGGAGTCCTTGGTTAGAATGTTGGATTGGAACTTGTTTCTTACGGAGCCATGATTCTCACTCTGTATTCTGGGACCAATCTTCTCCTTCTCCTTCTCCTTCTCCTTCTCCTTCTCCTGTCTGACCTACCTTAAAAGGTTGTTGAGAGGATAAAGCAGTGAGAAGGAAAACCACATACATAACCGTGAGCTCATTGAAGGAAATATGGAATATCATTGTTATTCATTCAGTAAAGACACATCAAAGGTATTATATATCACTTGCCATAATGAATTGATGGTTGAAACTAGATCAGGCAACAGCAACTTCACATCGTCATTCATTCATTAAGCTCACTGCAAGGATATCTAACCTCTTAGTGCCTCTCACCCTAATCTTTATCAGAGGAATGTGGTGCAAATAGCATGGGATCATCCCAGGTACGTCAATCCTGAGATTTTTTTTTGTAGATGTCTTCTGTTAATAACATGGAAATACATAACCATTTCGGTGAAACGAGTGGGTGGCTTTCCCAATTCGCTCTTCCATTGCATTCATTATAAGAATGTGTAGAAATCATTCTTACTTGTAATCTTAATTGCTAAGGATGTTTCTCAGCTCCTGCTGCTGCACTTGGAAGTACAAGCCTCAGGGGAATCATGACTGGGGATGTAAGTGTTCAGTTATTTCATTCTTGTATGCAAGAACAAATGATTTTCAAAAAAATATATTTAAAAAAACAAAAAGGGGAAAAAACCACTGAGCAAGATTACAAGAGTTTGGGGACTTTTAAAAACTATTCAGTTTTAGCTGTTGGGAACCTTGATGAGCAGAGATGTGATAGAAAAGTGGTATAAACAAACAAACAAGTAAATAAATACAAATTTTGGGAAAAATTGCATATTAGGATTATTTGAAAAAAAAAAGAAAAAGAAAAAGAAGGGTTTTTATTTGCACCCATCCCACAACTAATTTTGAACACACACACTTACTCCAATTCTTATCCACTGCACATTTCATTCAATCATCCATGTGCTTGGGGATTCTGGGTGTTGTAACCCAGACTTAAATATTCTTGTTACTGGAGGTGATTATCAAGACTTTAATCTCTCATTCCCCTTGCCTTAAAATCCCAGTTACGAAAATGGCATAGTTTATAAAGCAGATAGTAAAAAAGGGATACCCCCCCCCAGTGCCTGAAATGCTATGCTGTAGTAGACTAGAATGCAAGGGTCTGGAAGACCTTGGGAAATATAGAGTGCATCTACATTCCACAGTCATAGAAATGTCACATTCCATTTTCTCTCTCAGATATCTTTATTCTTTGGAGGTCAAACTATGAGTAGATCTACATGCCACAGTGCTAGTGGTCTGATACCATTTAAACAATCATTGTTCCATCCTACAGAATCCTGGAATTTATAGTTTGATTGAGGTAATTAGAACTGTCTGCTTAAGAGTTCCCTTCAACTACAGCACTAGAATTCTCAAGCAAGCATTCCACTGCAAATTTCAGGATTATGTAGGATACAGCCATGCCAGTTAAAATGGTATCTGACTACTAGAAGTATGGAATGTAGATACACCCAAACTTTCTCTTACATAGGATAAAGACATTCAAAACAGAAAATGGGTTGTTGTTGTTGTTGTTTTGTTGTGTGCCTTGAAGTTGTTTCCAATTTATGGCAACCCTAAGGAGAACCTATTATGAGGTCTTCTTGGCAGGATTTGTTCAGAAGAGGTTTGCCATTGCCTTCCTCTGAGGTTGAGAGCATGTGACTTGCCCAAAGTCACCAAGTAGATTTCATGATTGAGTTGAGGATTGAACCCTAGTCTCTATAGTCAAAGTCCAACACTCAAACCGCTACACCTTTCTGTCTCTCATAACTGGGTTATAAGAGGACTTTAGTGAATTAAGTATAGTGGTGAGGGATGTTGGAAAAAGTAGAGATGTGTTTTTCATCTGAGCAATGTCATACAGTCCCATTATTAATCCAAGAGAAGGTGAAGCCGACCAAATGAAAGGCAAAACAGAGGTTTTCTACAATGCCTCAGCATGCCTTGTCATAGCTGATCCTTCCACCAAAAAGTATGTTGAGTGAGCCATGCCAGACAAATCTCAGCATGATTACACAGCCCCTAGGTTTGACTTTATCATTACAGCTCAATGATTGTTGCATTCTCCAAAGTAATTTCACTGGTTGGCAAGGAGGGAACAGCCATTCATTCAAGATCATCTCACAATATCCACCAGTGAACTCTAAACCAAGATTGCTCCCTTGACTTGCACTCCGTTGCCAAATTAGCCAACTGGAAATACTGAAACAGCCTGTCAGCATTAACTAAATCTGTCATAAATGTGTGTATGTATTGTGTTAATTTGTTATATTGGTTAATATAGTATTATGGGAATATTAGAATATATAACGTTTGTTATTGGAAAATGATGGGAGGCATAGTGCTGGTTTAATAGTAGTAGTGCAAAGAAATCTGGCACAGGAATATACAGATATCCAGAGGATTGTTGCCTGGCACAGGAATATCCAATATCCAGGGGAAGTTCTGATGCTGAACATAGAGAAAACAAAAATAATGACCACAGAAGAAGTACACAAATTCAATCTAGACAACAAGGAAATTGAAATAGTTAAATAATTCCCATATCTAGGATCAACTATTGACCAGAATGGAGACTGCACTCAAGAAATAAAAAGACTAAGAATGGGAAGGACAGCTATGAGAGAACTGGAAAAGATACTGAAGAGCAAAGAGCACTAAAGTCAGAATTGTTCAGACGACTGCATTCCCCATCACCATGTATAGATGCGAGAACTGGACAGTGAAGTAAGCAGAGAGAGAAAGAAAATCAACTCATTTGAAATGTGGTGTAGGAGAAGAGTACTTGGGATACCATGGACAGCCAAGAAGACAAACAAATGCGTTCCTGAAGAGATAAGACCAGAACTCTCCTTGGGAGCTAAGATGGTCAAGTTGAGACTCTCGTTCTTTGGTCACATAATGAGAAGGTACAAATCACTAAAAAACAATAATGCTAGGAAAAGAAGAGGATAAAAGAAAGAGAGAAAGACCACAAACCAGATGGATAGACTCAAACGGAGGCTTATGGGAAAGGGCTTGCAGGATTTGGGCAAGGCAGTGGAAGATAGGGATTCTTGGAGATGTCTCATCTACAGGGTTAGCATGAGTCAGAGCCGACTCGAGGGCAGCTAACAACAACAAGGGAAAATTTTCATTGATCAGGATTTTCTCATGGGAAACGGTAAGCAGAAGCAAAACTGAAAGCATATGAGAGGCTGGTTGGACTGGGCAAGCATGGTTGGAAGTGCAGGTATGTTTTAATTTGTAAACAAATCAAAGTAAAGCCAACAAAATGTTAGGATGGGAGGTTGTTTATTTTATGCCAATGTTTGTGGATGATGGCAATTCTGTCTGCAAACGTCTTCCTGCTAACACCTATGGTTACCGGAATAAAATTCTTACTATTTGAAATATAGTACCGTGGGGTGATATGGGCAGCTCTTAACAGAGCCAAATTAAGAATAAAAAGCAGCTGCCCAATTAAGCAGGCAGGCCGCTTTGCTGCTTGGAGTGGCAGCAATATCGCCTCTATGGTGATGGGGGCGATCCCTCCGCCCTGATTGGTCATGCAGGGCAGAAAGGGCGGGCCCTTCTGTTCTGCGCTGCTCTAGGATGGGCAGAGGGGCTCTATGGCCTGGAGTTCCGGTCCTCCAAGGCAGCTCATTGGCTGAGCTGCCTTGGAGGAGGAGACTCCTGGCCACATCATAGGCCGAGGCCATAGGCCTATAAATTCTTGCATGGCTCTCCCACCCTCCCACCACTTGGATCTGTGGGATTTTTGTCGCAACTGTGGTTCGGCAGCATAGGCCATGGATCTGCATGGTGTGGTACCAGGGCTATGGAGTTCTGGTTTGGGAGTCATGCGGGACCCGGGGGCGAATAGGGCAGGTGTTATGGCCATTGCGGGGGCCATAATGTGGGAGTGCCTCCCGGTGACTAGGGGCTTAAAGAACAAGTGAGCGCATGGTGGAATGGCGGTCATTTGGCGTTCTTTAGCCCCTAGGTCATCCCAATGCCTGGCAGTTACCAGGCTTATTGCTGATCAGACAAACATGGGGTTGTTTGATCTCGCAGATCCTGACCTTATGCTTTTTGCCAACCCTACCAATGGTTTGAGTTTTCAATAAAGTTGTGGCCTTTCCTCCAGCTCGGTGTTATAGTTTTATTTGCGTCAGCCTCACAGGCAAGGTTTCTTTTACTCTACACATCTACTACTATGTATAGCAAAAACAAACAAAGGGGGGGGGTAGAGAGTGTGAATTGTACCCAGTTTTCAATACCCTCCTCCCCAATAAAACATTTCCTACTTGAACAAAAGACTATTGTTTTAAATTGCAGGCAGGAGATTGTTACTGAAGAGCTCTCTGGCCTGAGTAGGTGGTCTTAGCCAACCAAGCATAATGAACAGATCATATAATCATACAATCATAGAGTTGGAAGGAATGCCAAAGGCCACCTAGTAACCCCCCACACACAACCATCTTCACAAATGGCCATCCAACTTCTGTTTAGAGACCTCTAAGCAGATCTTACTGTAAAGAAGTTCTTCCTAATGTTTAGTCAAAATCTCTTTTCTTGCAATTGAAATGCATTGGTTGTTTGTGTACTAGTCCCTGGAGCAGCGCAAACAAATTAGCTCCACATTTTCTTTTTTTAAAAAGAAATCTCTTCAGATATTTATAGCTGGTGCTAAGTTATGTAGGGGAGGGAGACAGTATTCCTGAGGGCAGGAGTTTATCAAGTGCTGGAAATAATAGCCCAAATGTTATAGAGACAACCAGTGAATAGTACAAGAATCCAACAGTGGGAGGAAAACACTCTTAAATGGATGCAAATTACAGGAAAAGAGATGCCATCTAAACATTAGGAAGAACTTTCTGATGGTAAGAGCTGTTTGACAGTGTGATACACTACCTTGAAAAATCCTCCTTTGGTGGTTTTTAAACATAGTCTGGATAATAATCTATTAAGTGTGTTTTGACAATGTATTACTGCATGGCGGAAGGTTGGACTGGATGATCCTTGTGATTTCTTCCAATTCTATTATTCTTGGCCAACTCCCAGTATTATTGTCTCCCAGTGAACCACAGTCAGCTCTCTAATTATTCTTTACAGGGCTAGTTTTCAAGATTTTTGCCATCTTGATTGCCCCCCACCTTTTCAATGTCCTTCTTGAACTGCCCCCTCCCCCCCAAAAAAATAATGAACATAGTATGCTGTCTAAGCAAAATAGAATAGAGTGGGACTATAATGTTCCTTTAAATCAGTGGTTCCCAACCTGTGAGTCGGGACCCCTTTGGGGGTTGAATGACCATTTCACAGGGGTTGCCTAAGACCAATGAAAAACACATATTTGCCTGTAGTGATGAAAAATAATTGTATTGTTGGTGGGTCACCACAAAATGAGGAACAGTATTAAAGGGTTGTGGCATTGGGAAGGTTGGGAACCACTGCTTTAGATGAACACTATGCTTCTGTTTCTGCCTAGAGCTGCATTGGAATTTTTGGCCACTGCATCACACTGTTACTCTTGTTTAGGCTGTGATCTATTAAGACCCCTAGATCTTTTTGTTGCAAAATGATAGTGTTCCACTGACTTCAATGTCAGGGCACTCTCTGTTCTTTAAAGATATTCTAGATAGGTTGGAATTGATTTGTAATCAATCATCTTCCGAAACTAAATCCTGTGAAATGCAAAGCTGCATTCAGAGCCTGGGGACAATACTCTTGAACTATAACTTCCAGAAGCTGGGGTTGTAGTCGAAAAAGGTAATTTTTCCAAGCTGTAGTTGTGTTGCACTACATGGCAACTTTTATTACAAACATTAAAAGTGTTACAAGATGCATTCATTCTCAGTCTAGAGATTTAATGCCTTTGAAGGCTGGGAGGGAAGAATGAATCTTGCTAAAAGACAAATCTATTAACTTATACTGAAATAATTAACAAAGCATTCCCCAAGGCAAAGAGAAGGGTTAATAGGGACAGTAGTTTTCAAGGGCAAGTCAACAGAGACTATCTCCTGAAAATAAACAGAGATGAAATGAATGCCTTGAATCCTACTGTTAGTAACATTGAGAGCAGACCCATTGAATCATATTGACTCACTATTCAGCAATTGATTTCATGGGTTTAGTCTAGTTGGATTTAAAAGTGTGATGACCTATGCATTATATGGATAGGGAACCTATAGCCCCCCGCAGTTTAGATAATGTCCAGAGGTCATGGGACTTGGAATGTATCAACATTTGGAGACATGCAAGTTTCCTATCCAAAAAGTTACTAATTGTAAGAACCTTTTTCTTCATATTACTGTAAAACAACATGTATCGAGTTTCCCCCCTTTCCTCAGTACACACCACTGTGCTATTTCTCCCATAGTCTCATGTTATAACATCAGATGCATCCCTGCCCACTCTGTCACAGGCAGCCAATCATGTGAAGTGGGGGAACTCACAGCACCAAGGAGTGTAGGTCATTATGAGCTGAACAAATGGGCTCATATTTTCAGGTTTCTCTTTTTCTCAATTTTACTTTTTGCCCTTGTGGGCATCTGCATTGGGAATACAGTATTGCAGATTGCCAAACAACTTCTAAAGCTTGATATTGGTTAAGAGGGCATCTGAGAAATCATATAGAAATAACAACCCCCAGAATACCAATTCAGATGGCTGAGATTGTCAGCAATTACGTTGGTTACTTCTTGTGGATGTCACGTCCCTTCTTGGACTGTCTCGGTGATCAGTCTTTTTAGTTTAAGTTTGAGTGCTGGAAGCCCTGTCAAAGGTTCAGGCCTTTTGTCATTTACTTTAGGCTGAGATGCTTGGGAGATTTATTAAGGGCCATGTTTAATGATGCATGGCCAGCTCCTTACAAGAGAGTCACTCAAATGTCAAAAACAAATGCAAGAGAAGAGCTGTAAAAACCAACAGGCTGTTCTCTCTCCTGCTCTCTCCCTTTTCATAATGGGTTGTTCTCTTCACACTTGAGTTAAAATTGGTTAAGCCCTTTCTAGCTTGAATCAAAATGTCTTTCATTTGTATCTATTTGGAGAATAAGGTACAACTAATTAGATGCTTACAGCACGTTCAGGACAAATTAACACAGCTTTAAAGCAGGCATTTCATGATTTAACCATCCTGCATTTTGTCATTCTGGTGGTGATTGTCTCCCTGCACATGTGTATAGTGTAGGAATGGCTTTGAATTTCATTTTTCTAAAAAAAACCCCAACAACCCCAAATTTACTAAGCATCACATAATCTGAAAATGAAGAAATGAAACCGCAAGATTTGCAAGCGTATCAGCAAACCAGATGCAAAGTGTACATACTCCATTTCTTGAGTTAACACTCATTTTGTTAATTTATTTCTCAGTTTCCTCCTGACTTTTGGATAATATCCTCCTTGGCTTTATAGAGGTGACAGCATCAACACCAGTTCTAATTGCAATAAAGGGAAACAAACCAACAAACCAGATGATGTGAAGATACAATCATAATTATTTATGAATTTAAAGGTACTATTTAAAAGTGCTAACCCTAACCTAAAAACTGCCTGATATAAGAGCACTTCCTGCATTAGTGCCTTGCATAACTGCTTTAAAGCTTGGACTAAAATCTGTCAAGGCTTCACCATCCCACTGTGGTGGAAGCCATCACCTGCCACTGAGCAGTTATCTGGGATATACCAGAGCAGATGTTTTATAGCAGGCAGTCACTTTATATCAACCCTAAACTTGTTTTCCTGAATGTGGACCCTCCTGTGCCTAAAATGGCACTATTCCTGAAAATGAGAGAGGTATTAGGAAGCTTAGCAGAATCTTAAGCTTTGCAGAAGCAGTCCTCTTTCTTTTTCTTAGGAAAAACGTAAAGGATGGAGGATCCCAATTAGAACTGAGCATGAATGCTGGCTAACTACTGAGTAACAGGATGTATGGAATGCAGTAACTTTGAAGCAGATTTGACTGACTAGTTTGAAGTCTAAACTGGAACTCTATTCTGAAACACCATTGTGTTGCATACTATACCCCATCATTTAAATCTACCTGAAGAGTGTTAGAAGACAGGCTCTGCTCCTTGGTAGTAGCTCCTCCAAGCACACTACAGTGTAAACACCCTTTTGGGCTCCTTATTAAATGCTGACAAGCTGGGATGGCTGCCCCTTCAGCAATCTCATCCTTGTAATCTGGAGATTCCAAATCAATCAAGAGTGTGTGCTTCTGAATTACGAATCCTGCTAAGATGAAAATCACAGACGTTCCCTTTGAATACCTTCCTAGTGGCAGATGAAAATTTTATGTAAATTTTATGGATTTGGAACAGTCTTAGGGAGTATAACAAATAGGTCTGATAAGAAAACTGCATCTGACAAAGATTGGTTTATCTCTTGTCTCTAGTTGATTGCTAATAGAAATCTTTTATGTTCTGAATTCACATCACAAAGCTATTATTTTGACAGGTCCTGCATGAAATACACTCCAAATATTTTTGTTCCTTTAAGAAAGCAACTTATAAGAGGTGTGTGTGTGTGTGTGTGTGTGTGTGTGTGTGTGTGTGTAGAGAGAGACAGATTTATCCTTTGACATGCTCATAAGTTTCCCACCTATCAAAATGGGGAGGGCAGGGGGAGAGACAGCTTTTATCTGATTTCAGATTGTGTTGGCTGTCAGTCTCTTTTACAGGGCTGTGTTGTTGTTGCTGCTGCTGCTAGTATATATTCCCTGTCAGTACATACACTTAAGAGCAGAGAAAAACATAAAAAGTATTTCAGATATTTTCAGGTTTACTCAGCTACACGGTGCAATCCTTCCCACCCTTTCTCGTTTACTATTCAGTTGCAAATAGCAACATAGTGAAGCTTGGGTCTTATTGCATTAAGAAAACCTAAAGATTTTTTTTTCTAGACAAGACTTGAGGGCTCTCCTTTGGTTTCGTATAGGAGAAAAGCAGAATATAAATTAATTAAATAAGAGGCATCTAATCTGGCATCCTGTCAACAATGGTTCAACAGGATACCTGCAGAAAGCTCTTAAGCAGAGCCTGAAAGCAGCAGTTCTTGCCTTTTCTGTTCCAAAGTATGACCTAAGTACTATAGGCATTACAGACTCCAGGCCAAACAGGAATTTGTGGTCCAGGAAAGTAGAGGAAGGTAAAGCAATATAAGACAAAATCTAGGTTCTGTAGAGATACAAGAATATAAAATAACAATTAGGGTAGCTTAGGCTGGTGACTTATAAGGTCAGAGCTCTAATATTGTTTTACATCAGCAATCACTGCATGGAACCTAAGTACATATGATGTTCCATCTAACAATGCTGCTGATGCTGTTGTTGTTGTTGTTTTGTGCCTTCAGGTCATTTATGACTTATGACAACCCTAATGTGAACCTGTCATATAGCAATATAGCAAGTACATGTCTATACCGCTTATGAGTGCACTTTAAGCACTCCCTAAGCAGTTTACAATGTGTAAGCTAATACACCAGGGAGCCATGGCAGTGCAGTGGTTAAATGCCTGTACTGCAGCCATTCGCTCACAAGCCACAAGGTTGTGAGTTCAGTCCCAACCAGGGACACCAGGGTTGACTCAACCTGGGATCCTTCTGAGGATGCTAAATTGAGTGCCCAGCTTGTTGGAAAGATTTCTTCAGAAGAGAGGAGGTTTGCTATCTCCTTCCCCTGACTCTGAGAGCAAGTGACTTGCCCAAGGTCACCTAGTAGGTTTCAAGGCCAAGCTGGTAATCCAACACTGTTCTTCAGAACTGAAATCCAACATTCAAGCCACTAAACCACACTGGCTTTCAGATCTCATAGCCAATATATTTTAAAGCAGCTAAAGACAACATCCGGCACAGGGAGGCTACATTGCAATCTCAAGCTGAATCTGCACTGCAGTAATATTCCAGTTTGATACCAGTTCAATTGCCATGGCTGAATGCTATGGAATTCTGGGGAATGTATTTTGATGTGGCACCAGAAAAGACTGTATGTCTCACGAAACTGTTTGACAGTGGAACACACTCCTTCCTTGGAGTGTAGTGGAGTCTCCTTCCTTAGAGGCCCTTAAACAGAGACTGGATGGTCATCTGTTGAGGATGCTTTGATTGAGATTTCCTGCATGGCAGGTGGTTGGACTGAATGGCCCTTGTGGTCTCTTCCCACTCTATGATTCTATGAAGAATTCCATAGCATTGAGCCATGGCAGTTAGTAATGTCAAACTGGATTATTTCTGCAATGCAGATGCAGACTTTGATTGTGCTCAAACAAATCCCACTGCATTTTCTTCCTATCTTTCTTTAGTTTCCAGCAAAAGCTTTTTTTTCTCTCTCACAGAGAAACTTGTTCAGATTTTAATCCATTTATCCCACTGTGCATTTTACCCAATTCAGACATTTTTCCTCCTTGAATAAAAAATGTGTGCACATATTTAGTTTTCATATTTTAAAATGTATGCTCCCCCCGCCACACACTTTATTTCTCTGTTCATATTCTCAAGTCATTACTTCTTCCAAGAAGTCTCAAGAGATTTAACAATGCTACTTTCATCAAGAATCTTTTCTATCTACTTTATGCTAGTTCTACTTGATTTCATCAAGACTGGGACACAACAAAAAGAAACTGTGATAGGATTTTTTTTAATGACAGGATAATGATAAAGGATGAATATAGTTAGAGTCCTGATCCACACATACATGTACCCCAATTGATTAACTATTCTCTCTGGAACAAGTAGGAAACATGATTTACCTATGCTCTGATCACTAGCAGAATAGAACTCCTTTTCCCCATGCAGCTGATACCTGGTAAAATAAATGAGGGGGAAGTTACAATCACAGCAATAGTGTCACAACTGTCACTAAGCAACAATCATAAATACACTTAGATGGGTAAATCTAGGTAAGTGTTTGGTATTCATGGTCATATTCACAATGTCGAGTGTCTGCAATAGGTTGAATGAGGGTGCAGAAGCTGAAGATTAATCCAAACAAGACAGAAGTGCTTTGGTTCAGTCATAGGTGTGTATATGACTGTTGTGTGTCTCAGGCCATTTCTGACTTATGGGGACCCTAAGGCAAACTTTTCATGGGGTTTTCTTGGCAAAAGTTGTTCAGAGGTTTGTTGTTGCATTCTCTTGAGGCTGAGAGGGTGTGACTTGCCCAAGATCACCCAGTAGGTTTCATGGTTGACCTGGGAATCAAACCTTGGTCTCCAGACTCATAGTCCAACATGCAAACAGTAAGCCATACTGGCTGTCTTTGTATCACAAATAGGGGTTCAGACTGAAAACTCAGATTCACAGCTTGGGTATATACCTGGACGGACATTTTGGCAGTGGCCTGGAGCATATTGGCACAGTTAAAATCACTTGCACCTATTTCTGGAGATATCTGATCTATCTACAGGGCCAGATGCATTGGCTGCATTCTGTTTTGATTACTGTAACAAGGGGCTGCCTTTGGAAAGTGTTCAGAAACTTCACTGTGTCCAAGTTGCTGTGTCTAGACTGCTGACCAGAGCTGGTTAAAAGGAGCACAGAAACTTCACTTGGCACTGGTTTGTTTCTGGGCACAATTCACAGACCTTGTCATAAAATAGTTAGGCTCCAAAATATCTGAAAGATTATCTCTCCCTATATGATCCAATCCAAGTGTTGAGACCTTTGGTAGAGGCTTTTCTTGGTCCAGCACCCTCACAGGCACAGGAAATGAGAGAGAACCTTCTTGGTATCTCTTCCCAGGTTATGGCATGCCTTAGGCATGCCTTAGGGCCAAGGGCAGATGGAGGGGAAAAGCCAGCACACCTATGGGGTTTTCTAATTCATGGAGAGAATGTGCTGACCTTACTACTAGCTGCACAATCAGCCAACACCTGATACACAGTCTGCACTGCCCCAGCCCACTGTGAGGATGGACCCACCATAGCAGAACACTCATAGCGACACCATTATTTTTCTGTTTCACTGCAAACATCATTATTATAATGACCACATGGACATTCCACAAGCAGCAAATGTCCTCCCTTGTCCCACCTTGCCAGCAGTCCATTGACCAACCAATGGCTGCTTGTTCATAACATCAATCATCCATGTATATGCCCTGCAATGCCACACTTTGCTTGCTTAGCCGAGGGCCCTGGAGACCAGGCCCCTCCACCCATCCCCACACCAGCACACCATTTTCATGCTGATATGATAGTTCAGTCTTTCCAGCTTGAACTGGAGTAATCATGGGTATATATATTTTCTCCAGCGTTAAGCCCCAGAAGGTTGAGGCCTTCTGCTGTTTCAGCCATGTGGGTCATCTGGAAGTTCTAAAAAGGGGCAGGGTCATTTCTTTCAGCCCAGATGGACAAGCTTTAGGGGTGCTTTGCTTCCACCAATATAGAAATGTGTGTGTGTGTGTGTGTGTGTGTGTGTGTGTATTCCAACAAGCTTTGGACCACTAATTGTGAGGCAGAAATTTATTTTACAAGGGTGAGGATGAAGGTGGTGTACTTTTCCTACTTCTTATTATAATTTAAATATATTTAAAGTGTTTTAATTCTTTGCTGGGTTTTAATATGGTAATTACTTTTATATTGATACCATCAATATCTTTTTAAACTAAGTTTTCTTTTTTTTTAAAAAAAAATCTCTTTAATGTAGCAATTTTTTTACTGTTTAAAGACCAAGGAGCAGGCACTGTATTGGGTTAGAATGTTGATCTGGGATTTCAGAGATCCACGTTCAATCCATGAAATTTATTGCTTGTTCTTGAGTCATTCCTCTCTTAGTCTGGCATAAGCCTTTTTGAGGGTTTCCAGGGAGGAGAAAGGGAGGAAGACAATGACCTTGTATGTTGTCTTGAGCTCACAGAAAGAATGATAGATAACATACAAATGGGAAAAAGAATACATAAATAGGGGAGGGACACACTAATGAAGCTTAAGGACAGAAACAGCCTGGATCTCAAAAGTAGTTACTTTTTTCTTTTGCTAACAGTGCTGAAATGTCATTGCCTGGATTTTACTGCTTTTTGTTCCCTGTGTCCATATGGCCAAAAAGGAGAGGTGGGTCTTCACTGATATTCCTGCAGACCATTTTAACAAAAACAATGTCTTGACAAAACATTATTTTTTTCATCTTCTCCTGTTTGATTATTTACATCTTTGTTTGTTGAAGAAGCCCTTGCATTTCAAAAGCTTACATGATGTATTTTATGAATGTTTGGCTGTTCCAATAAAGGTATCACCATTAGTGGATTTTGGATGTCATTGTGTTTTGCTATACAGCCAACACAGCTACCCCTGAATATGTTTTAAAGATCTCTAAGTTTGCAGGTGCATAATCTGTAGATGAAATGTAAGAAAATGAACTTAGCCTTGGAAACCAAAAGATTATGTTTCTTTACAACATGTGCTGCCTACAATGTAAATGAACAGATAAGGTTTGTGGCATTAACAGTTTAGAAGACAATTTGATTACACATAGAATCCCAGAAGACCAGAGAAGCAAAATTTCATATCTGATGCTCCTGGAAAATACTATCAGATGGCAAGGACATTAATGTGTGCCATTTTCTTACTCTATTTTTCCTCCCATATTTATTTTTTGAAATAAATGTTTCTGTGAAAATTGAGTCAACTCTTGTGGGGCACTTTGGGACAGTTCTTTTTTTAAAAAAAGTAAGCACCAAAATCAAGAATCAAATGGAATCAAAATATCAAGCAAACAATCTCCATGTGGTTAAGGAGATAATATTTCCAAGCTTGTGAAAAGAATAATAATGGAAAATTTATTCAGTGCAAAGTTAGTGTTTGTGTCATGTCCGTACAAAGTTAGGTTAACTCTGGTAAAAGCAGTAGGAAAATTGGGTTGCTAGCCCCCTTTCCCCTCATTTCCCACTTGTTTGATTTCAGCATTTACAATTTTGATGTCTATTTGAGAGTACTGGGGAGTAAAGAAGATAATTACAAAATACAAAAAGAGCATCATAAATGAACAGTTTACACAAATTTCTAACAAGTATTACAATAGTATAGTTTAGATTATAATTTATGAAGCTTTGGTTTCAATCTATAAAGTGTTTCAGCTTGTGTGTACTCTTTGTTCCCTAGTTTTTACCACTTCCCCATATTATGGATGAAATCCCGTTGGTGACATACTCATGTGTAACTGAATGTTGCATGTATGCATGTCTTTTTATCTTCATTACACAAGAAGATATCCAGTAGCTCTTTGCACAATGATTTCCCCATCCCACAACCATGCTTCAAAGGACAGACATGGATCCTCTGGGATGGCTACATGACTTGAAGAGGTGGCAGCCATTTAGTGGCCTGGGGGGCATCTCAGCACCATCAAGCCAATGGTGGGTGAAAAGAACAGCTCTCTTCCTGCTAGATCTCTAATGTAATCTCTGGAGATCCTGTTGGAAGTAGCAGGCTTAGATGCCTGTACTCAGTAGAAGTTCCTCAGTAGTTCTTTCTCTAGGGCTACATCTAGCCTGCAGAATTAATATAGTTTGATACTGCTTTAACTTCCATGACTCAATGCTATGGAATTCTGGGATTTGTAGTTTTGTGAGGTATTTAGCCTTCTCTGTCAGAGAGCACTGATGTTACAACAAACTACAAATCCCAGGATTCCATAGGATGGAGTCATGACAGTTGTAGCAGTTAATTTTGCAGTGTGGCAGCAGCCTAAGAGTTTAGACTGCCTCTCTCTCTCTACATTAGTTAATCTGAAGTTAATAATTTCATTTTGTAGGCTACATGCTACAGAGTCTCTTATCCTGAGATGTAGGGCTGAGACAGATGGCCCAAATGTGGCATGGTGGCAGCAATAGTAGGGTCTGGACTGCGCAGAACCATATGACGTGCGGATGGCGGCCTAATGGGGGCCTCCCGTCCACACAGGGGCTGCCATCTTGGCGTGACGTGCAGCGTCCGCACATCGCTACACGTCACTTACGTCATGAGTGCGTCATTGGTGCACTTGCAACATAATCTGGGAGGTGCAAAAAGAACCTGGAAGAACAGGGTTCTTTTTACCGTTGAGGGATGCTGCACTGTTTGGCGGCTGCTACATGCCCCCGGAGGTAAATTAGGTGCCTACAGATAGCTGTTTTTCAGTGGTATGTACCGGGCCCCAGGCTT
>NC_056528.1:39812695-39864609 GCF_019175285.1 Sceloporus undulatus | reverse complement strand
GCCAGGTGAAATAAGAGACAAGGTTCCTGTATTTTTAAAGGTTGTGTAGAAGAAGGAAGTTCAGTATATGAAGACTGGATGAGGAGCATTAATGGTACAGGAGCCTCTCCCTTATTTCATCTGGCCAACCTAACGAGATGAGATTAAATATTTAGTATTTGTAAGTAAGCCCACTTCATTTCTTTTAACACAGAAGACTAGCTTTAAACTGGCTTTATTTTCTTTACTAGAACTTCTGCTTGTGTGGGATGGTAGTTTTGGATTAGCTCTGGCTCACCTTCCTCTTGCAATGACTTTACTCAATATTCTACTTGTGACATCCCCTACTATGCCAACACATCCAAGATGGGAACAGCTGCTGTTTGCTGCCCACTGCAGATGTGCTGCCAAATGCTGCCTGAGTGCCCCGTGCCCTCTTCTCACCACTATATAGATGAGAGTGCACACATCTACCATTTCAAGCAGGCTAACATGCTCAGGAAGATGTATCTGGATGGCACTAAATGCAGGCAAAGTATTATACTTTGCCCTACAAAATGTAGTGGCTTGGCCTTTATCTGTTAATTCATTCATCTTTGCTATTTACAGACATTTTAATAGCCATGCCCTTTTTAACAGAGGGTAAAATCAATTGATCAGTTTCGCTGGATCTCACTATTTCCTTCAGAATGTGATTGCTCTCTCTTTCCTGCAGACTGCTCTTTCCACATAAACGCATAAAAATCCTGCTCCAGAGGGTGGGGGAAAGTCTCCGGAACAGGTTTCTTGGGGTTATTCAGATGTTTTTGTGAGGTTTTTTAGTACAATTTTTCGAATAATCTCACTCATGTATTCCAGTTTGTTGATCCCACTGTGGATCATGTCTGTGAGTTTTGTTGCTCATACATGCCAGCACGCAAATAAAGATGGAGTCAATGGTGTGGATGTGTTTGAGACACATTCAAGACATGCAGAGTTTTAGCCTGGCTTATCTCAGGTCAATTCACATTGGTTATTCACACAGCTGAGAATGCAAATCTTTTAGAAAAACTTGAAAAAAACAACCCTGAGACCGATTATCCTGGGTTAAGTGAGTTTTTTGACAGCCCAGTCATAAACTTAATTGGATGCATTCAACATGCATGTGAACAATAAAGAGTCAACCCAGATTCTACCTAGAATATTTTCACTGTCTGAATAACCCCTTTGTGTCATAGAGGATTGCACTGGCGCTAGAGAAGAAATCTTAATTTTGCTGGCTTGGCGGCTTCTGGATCTTGGCCAATGACTGGTAATTTTTCCACAAATGAGTCCATATGATAGTTGCAGAAAATGATATAGCTGCAATTGTCTCACAATATATGGGATAATTCCTTCTGTTCAACTGAACAGGCATGTAATCCACAGTGAATTACTCTATATTGCCTAATTTTCTAAAGAACTCACCTCTATTTTCCCATCCCATTTCCCTTGGAAAGGAAATAGTTCTCACCAAAGATTCAGACAGAGCAAAATTCAGATATTGGGGTTCCTTTGCAGATGAAATATCAGAGGCATCATGAGGGGTGACAAGAGAGCTTAAAAACAAAACAAAAAACAAAGCTCAGAAACAATTCTCAGACATGTTCACATATTCCTAGTGGGATGTGCTTGCAGAGAGGCTGTTTTGCCTCTTTGTGAATCTACAATAAGCATAAATATTGCTATACTCTTCTATTACTTTCTCCAAGGTACTCAAGGTAACAGAAATAGATTCTCTTCCACAGTATCTGAGATCCTGCATCACAGGAGTGATGCATAATGCTCTACATGCCCAGCTCCATAAATGTATATATGTATATAGGGCCTTGTGGGCCACAGGCATGACTTTAAGTCTGCATGCAGTCTATAGAGTACACTCTACCCAATTAATGCCTTCATATTATGGCAACAGGGACGCGGTGCCTTGGTGGTTAAGATGCCAATTCTGATGATTGGAAAGTTGGAAGGTTGGCAGTTTCAGGCCCAGGTGCCACATGAGCTCCTGTCACTAGTTCCAGCTTCTTCCAACCTAGCAGTTCAAAAGCATGAAAATACAAGTAGATAAATAGGTAACACTTCAGTGGGAAAGTAACAATGTTTGGTGCAGTCATGCTGGCCATATGACCACCAGAGCTGTCTTTGTCAGATGAGCACTGAATGACTAGACATTCATGTCAAGGGACTACCTTTATGTTTTTATTATGTTAATTACATTGTTTAAGGAACTAGTTTTTCTGTTTGGGGAAATGTTTGTGTAATTGAAATTGGCTATGAATGATGGGAATTGTAGTTAGAACATTTGTGAAGGTCCATGTGTTCTGCATCCTGCACCCATAATTTAGTGGTATAAGATCTTTATTAGATGAGCATAGGAAGAACTAGTGGAGAGAAAGAGAGAGAGAGAGAGAGAGAGATCTAGCACTGTTCATCTCTACCAGAAATACATTTTCGTAAATCAAATGGGTCTTACTCAGTCATGAACAAGTCACCTTAAAATATTTTGGATTACAAGAAAGATTATACATAACAATATGATGTCCTTCAGTTTCTTTGGGGATTGAAGCTGAACTCAGGGTGTAGTGGGGGGTCCAAGGAGTTAGACTGGAACATGATATCTCAGTGCTTGCTGTTCAAAAATATCCCGGGCTTTGACCCTGTGAGCCCTGGCACCAATGTATTCTTGGCTGAATATACAAATAGGAAATGTAATACCTTCCCTTTCTCCCACAACCCCTCTCCCAACTCTTTTGAGTCCCAAACTGTTTTAGAGAAAGCAAATCTGTGTATCTATGGAGCAGAGCTGTCAAATCTGTTTGGCATGGAGAATCAAGAAATGGGAAGTATATGTTCACTCAGGGAGTCTAAAGAAGAACATTATTCAAAGGAATTGTTCTTGATAACAGATATGTGAGGAAATATTTGAACATCAAATATGATATAGCCTGCCATTTGTTTAAAAGAAAATATCTGAAGATGTTGCACAAGAAGTAAAAAAAAAAACTGCTGTCTAGTGTAGGTACTATGTTTTGCATAGACATGGTCCTTCAAATGAAAATTTCAAAGTAAACACAATCCAGTGAATACAAATGAAAACCCTTCCCATTTTTCTTCAACTGTGACTAGATTTCATTTATTTATTTAATCATTTATTTACTTTAAAAAAAACCCTCTTCTGTTGCACATGTAGATGCATGCACACACTTATTTCGGTTGACTGTACAGATGCCATTTTGCAAATAAATGTCACAAAGAAAATTCCCCAGATATGGACACATTATTTTCACTGCAACAGACTAAGATGGTATCCTTCTGGAAATTTTTAGAATGTAAGGCAACAGATTATGTTATGCAGAGTAAAAATTCATCATGAAGACAACAAATAAGATAGATGTATAAAACTGCACACACACACTCACAGTCACACTCCAATGTTCCAATTACTATGGCACACTTGTTTATATATATATAGTAGTTTGAACATTGGACTATGACTCTGTAAATCAGGGTTCAGTTCCCCACTCAAACATAACAACCCACGAGGTGAACTTGGGCAAATCACACTCTCTCAGCCTCAGAGGATGGCAATGGTAAACTCCCTCCAAAGAAACATGCTGAGAAAACCCTGTGATCAGTTCACTTTAGGGTCGCCACAAGTCAGAAATGACTTGGAGGTGCACAATAACAAATATTGCATCTACAAAGTTAGTTTTAGGTAACAAGGAAATAAATATGTGAGATCTCAAATACAGTACTTGGTGATACTGGGTGCATCTACACTTTAGAAATAATACAGTTTGTTCCCACTTTAGGTGCTGCAGCTCTATGGGACCCTGGGATTTGTTCTTTTACAAGGTATTTAGCTTTCTCTGCCAAAGAATGCTGGTGCCTCCTAAAACTACAAATTCCCAGATTCTGTAGGATGGAGTTATGGCAGTTAAAGTGATGTCTAACTGCACGATTCTTTCAGTATGGATGCACAAAGATGGTTCTAAGCCATGAATGGATCCAAATTCAGAGACTCATGTAAGCCTGCTTCAAATCAGCCCCCTGCACAATCTTCTCTGGGTCACAGTCTAAAGCTCCCTATGTGCCACTCCATGCTGCTGTCAAAAGCCCTCTCCTCTAGTCCCTCATATCTTTTAAATTTAAAAATGTTTCCTTCATTACTGAGTTACGCAGAAAACAAAAGGGGGCATTGTGATAGGAACTATGTGAAAAGTGTGAACCTTGATCCTTTCCACACCCTCCTTGCTCTTTGTGTTGATGTGCTGATTGGTAATGTGTAGGAGTAAAAAAGCCCAAAGTCATGGGACATGGACTGCCCAAACAGGCCAAAATAAAGCTGTTTTGGGTTACTTTGGAGGAGGTATGCTGTTTAAATGATACATGCATCCTAAGAGGTTGGAAGCTATGCCAAAGTGACACTCCAGTCCTAAGGACTGAAGCGTAGCTTTGGTGCAGCTTTTGGCCTCCCAAGTGATCCAAAGCAGCTTTATTTTGGCTTATCAGTTCAGGCCCAAATTTGCCCTACAGAATGCCTCAGTTGCCCATTCTCCATACTGTTGGCATTAGCAAGAAACTTTTGGTAACTTCCTTGCAACCCAGGAACACAGGCTGTATCCGCACTGCAGAAATAATGCAGTTTGAAACCACTCTAATTGCCTTGGCTCATTGCTATGGAATTGCTATGGCATTCTGTGACTTGTAGTCTTGTGAGGTATTTAGCCTTCTCTGTCAGAAAGCTGTCATGTCAAAACAAATAACAATAATGGAGCCATGTGGTTAAAGCAGTGTCAAACTGCATTATTTTTGCAGTGGGAATGCAGCCATCATCTGTAGCAAAGATTGATTGATTTTATTTTATTTTTATTTTTATTTTTTGCTGAGAAGTTCGCTGAGCTCATGAGCAGTTAAACTTCTTAACCTTTTACTACTAACTTTCCCATCTCTGGTCTGGAAAGCTCTGAAATACATCATCATTTTCTTATACTCAGGTTTTTGAAACAGAAAGAGGGATGAATAGATTTGACTGGATGTTTGCACTGAGCAATTTCCCAAAGGCTATAAAAAAAATTGCCCAGCTCATTTGGAAATGAGAATGTATACCTGCTTAGTTTCCCCCTCCTCTCCATTGCTGTACAGGTCTCCGAATAAGCTTATCCTTCACATTCAGTCCCTCCAATCCAAAATAAACATTTCACTTCCATGATGCCTTTCACTCAATCTCATTTGTAAAGAGACCGCCTGCTCATTTCATTTTATAGAAATCATAGAATAATCTATTTCCAAGGGTTGTATTATTCTCAAAATAGTGTGTGCTATTAAAAAGTGAGGGAAACATAATTGCAAGCACTTAATTGATATTGCTGTTAATCACTCTTATTGGGAAATGGTGAGGGGCATGATATAATATCTTTGTTTGACATTTTAAGAAAATGGCAATGCCTATGAACGCATTATTATATTCTTAAGGAAAACAATAGCCAAAATGATATGAGCACTATCAAATTTGCGGGGGGGGGGGGTGAATGCTCACATTGGAATGGTAGAGACTGTCTGGCCAAAGTTCTCCCATGGATTCTGCACCCAAGGATTTAATCAGCCATGGCTTGAAATATTATTTAAAATATTTCCCAAATATAAATGTTGATTTTGCCATTTTATATAAGGGCCTGACGTTACCAGCGACAAGGGTCACCATTTTACTACCCCATTGTACATCATGAGACTTGAGTAGTCATGGATCTTGGTATCCATGGGAGGTCCTGGAACCAAATCCTGGCCCAAATAACATATTCTCTTGGTGGGATTCAATATCTGGGGCAGTAGAATGTTTTGTTTCCTCCAAGTTCCCCTTGCCAGTTTCTTCAAACGTACTGGAAACTGCTTTGGCAGCTTGACCACCATTTTGCATCTTCTATAGTGCTTCAGTGCTACCACTCTCTCATGTTATCGCAGTAGCAGATTGCAGCTGCTGCCCAGCACCCCAAAGGTTGATCTTTGGAGAAAAACCCTGTCAAAATGGCAATTTTTGCCTGAGAAGATGCGAAGCAGAAAAATATCTCAGATGTTTCCCAAGGGAAAAAAAAATCTGAGAAATGTTGTATAAGGTCTGTTTGAGGAAGTCCTGACAGTTTATATGTTGGAAAGATTATTAAAATGATTGTTTACCATCATATTTTGGAAACAAAAGAAAAGAAAACAGAGCATACCAATTTGGGTTGAAAACATATTCCAGATTGAGAGTGTATAGTTGTGTTTTCTTCAAATTGAAAACTGGATAGCTTAAGCAAGGTTTTCTAAAAACAATCATATTTAGTGCAAGATGTAGTTTTGCTACCATACCTTTCAACATGCCACAGATGAAAAATAGAGACACAGAGATGAATTTGTAAGGAATGGGGTCAGGCAACATGAGGACATGTTCAGGCAATTCAAAGGCATGATCAATTCCAAAGGTTATTAGATCTTAGAGTTATTAATAAAGATTATTAGATCATAGAGTTGGAGAAATCATACAGAAATCATACAGTACCATTGGCAGATGGCCATACAGCCTCTGTTTCAAAACCTCCAAAGGAGACTCCACCACTTTGTGAGGGAATGTGTTTCACTGTCAAATAGTTCTTTTATTGTCAGGAAGTTCTGTCTAATCTTGAGGTGGAATCTCTTTTCAATTTGAATCTATTGAGTTTGGTCCTGTTCTCTGGATCTGCAGAGAACAAACTTGCTCCACTATCAATATGGTGGAGTCTCCTTCTTTGGAGTTTGTTAAACAGGGGCTGGATGGTCATCTGTTGGGGATGCTTTAATAGTGTGTTCCTGCATGGCAGGAGATTGGACTAATGTCCCTTGTGGTCTCTTCCAACTCTATGATTCTATGATTTTAAATAAAGATGTGTGCGTGTAAATGCCCTCAAGTTGGCCCTGACTCATAATGACCCTGTCCTCCACTACTCTATTCTGTTCTTGCAGATTCAGGCCTGTGACTTTCCCTGATTGAGTCTATCCATCTGCCATGTGGTCTTCCTCGCTTTCTGCTGTCTGCTGCCTTCCCTAACATTATTGTCTTTTCTAGTCATTCAGGCCTTCTCATGATGTGGCCAAAGTATGATAGCCCTAATTTCGTCATCTTGGCTTCCAAGGCTTGTTCTGACCAAGGATGCTTTTATTTGTCTTTTTGGCCATTCACAGTATCCTTAGCACTCTTCTCCAGTACTACATCTCATGATTTTCTTCTTATTCACTTTCTTCACTGTCCAGCTCTGACATCCATACATGGTAATGGGATATAGAGTGGCTTGGATGATTCTAACTGTAGTGCTCAGTTGTATATCCTTACACTTTAGGATCTTATCTAGTTTTTTTCATATACACATACATACACACATATCACCCGATTGGGATCCCCAGTCTCCATCTCTCACCACAATCTCCCAGAGGGTCAAAAGCCTTTGGTATCATCCTGCCAGTCAACCCAGCATAGTTCCTTGTTATTGCTGGTCATTTCTTTAAGTGTGGGAGAAAACTCAGATTCTGGAAAGAAAAGGAGGTTATACCCTTTCTTTGAAAAGAAAATGGAGTGAGGACAGGTAAATCATGAGAATGCATACATGCAGGATCGATCAGAAACAGTCTACAAATTACATTTAAAATTGTGTTTTAAAACAATTAGACACACATACACACACACAGTCCTAAAAACAAACAAACAAACAAACAAACAAACAAGTCACTTCCTTTTTTGGAGGAAAAAGGCCTCTCTGGACCAAAACCAGTATGGGTGGGAAAATGTGAAAATTCTCCCCATTCTGATGTATTTGAGGCCATACACACACACACACACACACACACACACACACACACACACATTCTTGAGCCCTGGAGGGGCCAGAGTCCACATGTAGCTTGCAGCCTACATTTTCACCACCCCAGCTGTCAAAAATGTGGATGTATTTACTACAGAGGACAATGGACTCATCGAATCATAGAGTTGGAAGAGACCACAGGAGCCATCTACTCCAACCTCCTGCAATGAAGGAAAATGTAAATCTTCTTTAAAGAAGAAAACACAAAACATTTCAGGCAAAAAGAGGAGTTACATGGGATGGATCAGAAAGCTGACCACAAACTAACAAAATATCATTTAGCATCAATGCCCCACAGGTAGATCAAAAGGAATAAAATGCCATACTAGCTTTTCAAATTGATCCACATATGACCCCAAAGTCCACTGTTTTTTTAACCTGTATCTCTGGGGTGATGTGGAGTAGAGAAGAATCCTACTGCTTATATCAGTGGTTTCCAACCTGTGGGTCGGGACCCCTTTAGAGGTCGAACAACCCTTTCATGGGGGTCACCTAAGACCATTGGAAAACACATATTTGCATGTAGCAATGAAAATAATTTTATGGTTGGGGGTCACTACAACATGAGGAACTCCATTAAAGGGTTGCGGCATTAGGAAGGTTGAGAACCACTGGCTTATATTAAGATATTTTATTTTCTGAAGGTTGAAGTAGTTGGTGCTGTGTCTTCACATTATAAAATCACATTTTTCTCTTCCCTTCTCTTCTTTGAATGACAACAAAAAGGAACAAAAAAAAAACCCTGGCTCTCTTTCCTCAGCTATTCAGTAAACTGACAAAATTCAAGGCTGCTGGTGACTATTGGTTACACACCCAGGGAAACCTTTGTGTAACAATGTCACCTCTAACAATGCTTTTGAACTGTGCCAGCAAACCATTAGTCAGAGCGATACAATTGCCTCAGGCAACAGATTGGGTCAATTATGTAAGGACAGAAAAATGTTAGTTATTTAATTTGTTATGAATGCTTGTGTTTTTATTACCCACAGTGGGAGTCACTTGTGAGATTTTATGTCAACTTGTCCATTCTATGGTATCATATTATCTATATAGTAGATGCATTGTTATCATTCTGCCTCTTTTTAAATACTGAGACTAGCATCATCTTCTTTTCTAAAGCCTGCAATCTAGCTAAGGTGGCCCCCTAAACCAATCCCCCTTTTGCCCTTGAAATGCAATGGGATCTGGTGTTTTCATTATATCTGGTTAACAGCCTATATGCAGTTCCACTGCTCCTGTCCCTTCCTTGATCCCATTTCAAAATGAAAGAGAATTAATTTGTACAATAATACCTAAAAACTAAATAGTAAATTGTATATGTACATATGTGATAGCATGTGGCCTTTTCTGCATGTATAATGAAACAATCTGATCTCAGGTTTGCAAAATTACAAGATTTAAGCTACCGTGTATACTATTGCTGCAATTGTTATTGGTTATAATAACTCCTATAACCAAACTTATTATTACAATATAATTAATATGTTAATTTAAAAGCCTAACTCAATTAGAGACATAGGGGTTTATCGCATGCACTTTTTGGTCCACTCTGGGTATGGGTTGGGGACATGCGTGAGTGACAGAAAATGGATTTTATCACATGCTAAACTGTTGGGAAGCTATCGCCATGCCATTGCCCGACCATCATCTGTTCCCAAGCCAGGCTCAGTCACCTGATTTTCCTTTGCTGGAAGCTTTCTTATAGAGAAAAATCAGGTGGCTCAGGGACAGGTGATTGTTGGGCAATGGCATGGCGTTGGGGATGGTGATGGCTTGATAACATCAATTTTCCCTCACTCACACACATCCCCAACCCATACCCAGAATGGACCAAAAAGTGCATGTGATAAATGCCATAGTCATATTAACCTGGATTATCAGTATGCAAAGGGATCTTCTGGAACCTTTGAGACTAGCTGTGTGTTGTTGCACCTTTCAGATTAACTGTGTCACAGTTAGTCTCAAAGGTGCTGCAAGATCCCCTCACAATTAGTTAATCAATTAAGTTCAAAGGTTAAATCTATTTATTTATTTATTTAATACAGAATCAAAATAATCATTCAGTCAATTTGCAAGTCTTAATTAATTAATTAATCATTGTTTTATAGTAGTTGTAGTAATAGTAGTAGTAATAGTAGTTGTGCACCTTCAAGTCATTTCTGATTTATGGCAAGCCTAAGGCAAACCTACCATAGAGTTTTCTTGGCAAGGTTTGTTTGCCCAAATGTCACCCACTGTCCAATCCAACACTGCTGAAAACACTGCACTGTTCTGGTTAAATGAATTAAATTACTGATAGTATTACTATTTCCTTCAAATATGGAGAGAAAAAATGAATGTTTGATAAATGAATGACCAAAACCAACCAACCAACCAACACACACACAGTCATGACATGAATGCTTCAATTGTGCTCTATGCAATCAACTCAGCCATCCTTACTGTATCAGTTTTTATTTAAAATGGTGGCTGTGTTACTTTAAAATGGCTGACATAGTCATAAAATTGCAGATTCACTCATTTACAGCCCAAATACAGCTTTATACTTGCCATGCTTTGGACTGACACAAAGAAAAAAATATCTTTTTTTTTATTTTTAAAAAATCATCATCCTGAGTAACATGAAACTAACAGCCTACTTTTTCTAACAAGCAGAGGATGTATGCTCTGCCACCCCACAAGTCAAATAATGCAGCACTTGCAAAGAGCACTGCCAAAGAGCTGCTGCCACCGTCACATACCCAAAATAGCCCACTGCGGGGGGGGGGAGTCAGAGGCGCTTTACAGACTGCCTGTTTGGGGTGGCCTGTACGTGCTTCTTTCCCCGCCAGATCAGGGCCTCAGCTGCCACAGCGGCAGCTTCTGAGGCCCCGATCCTCCGCTTTCCAGGCTGCGGGGAAGCGGCAAAAGGCCGCTTCCCTGCGGCCTGGAAAGCAGTGTCCTTGGGGCTTCGTACCCCAAGGACACCCGACGGCAGTGGGGAGGAGGAGAAAGGGGCTGCTCGGCCCCTTTCTCATTTGTGTCGCTGCCGTAGCCATGTAGAGGCTGCGCCAGCAACACAAATCGTGGAAGGAGCTCTGAAACGGAGCTCCTTCCAGGGCCACCGAAAGAGCGCCCCAGGCGCCCTCACGCAGTGTGAGGATGTCACTTTCGTGCCACCCCATTTGGAGGTGGCGCAGTCGTGATGTAGCAATGGTGGCCCCCATGTAGAACTAGGGTGACACCCCTTTCTAACCCAAATACGCCCCTTCCTAACCCTAGTATGCCCCTTCGGCGCATCTGTAACACGCCAGAGTTTCAAAGGCCAGGGTTCAAAATTGTCCTAACAAACTTTTTCAGCTCTGCATCTTCTCCTAAAACCAAGCAGCATTCAAAAATGATGGCATAGGCATGGCGCAGAGTTTACTACTCTCTTCGTCTGTCCCCCTCTCGCATCCTGTGTCATAACTCAGAGTCACCAATCCATATACAGTAACTTGTGGTTTGTCAGTTTCACTGTTTTATTATTTATCAATACATCTACCCCTCATCATTTACATGATCCCTAATTCCTCACATACATCTGAGGAAGTAGGCTCAAGTCTACAAATGTTTATGCTACTAATTTCTTTTTCACTTAGTCTCCAAGGTGCTACATGATTCTTTTGTATTCTGATTTTCCAGACCAATACGGCACTGTCTTTGAGTTCAAAATGCTGAACTCTGTCCCTAGTTGCTTGGACATCACCTTTAAAGCTTGCGCTAAAACCTACATTCATCACATCACTGACATGGATGTTTTCAGCTACCACTGAGGCCCTAACACTAGACAGCATGAAGTAGATGCTTCAGGCACCAGATTCTGGATGTCACAAAAAGGCAGAAAATCATTACTTTTTCTTTAAAATGCCAGCAAAAGGGGAAGATACTTGGGAGCTTTTCTGTCATAGATGGAAGGATTAACTTGGATGGCTTTGGTTACTGAACACTTTGACTTGGATAAGTATGTGGTTCTCATTTGTTGTCCACCTCAGGCAGCAAAATGTCTCATGGCAATTCCAGCCAAAATGGAAAGCATATACTTCTGAGGGTATTTTTATCCTTAATGCTTAAATTATATTTGAATCTCACTTATCTTATTTAGATGATAAAGAAAGAAAGAAAGAAAGAAAGAAAGAAAGAAAGAAAGAAAGTGCAGGAATTGGAAGCATTGGTAATATAAATGAGCATTCTCACTCGTACAACTTTTACACTTCCTTTGCATACAGAGTAAAGCTAAATGTTGATTTAAGTCTCATGGTGAAAATGCTTCTGAGGAACCATGCCAGGGCCCCTGTTGTGATCTACCATTGCAGTAAAACTCAGTTCTTGCCAAGTATCATGTTGACTGCTGCATTTCTGTTTGAAGAATCCCATTAGTGAAGCCAGGCATGTCCATATAGAGGAGTCCTGTTATTACATGATGTTTATTTTGTATTTGTCGCAAACTACGGAAAACAATCATTTAAAGAATACCCAAGGTCTCATAGTGAAGTTTTTCCACTCTGCTCCCTCTTTCTCCTGAAAACCAATATTGATGCCGCCTAAATTGGTAGATCCTCCCCCCACCCTTGGAAAAAATGTATTTAGAGAGAGAAACGGGGAGATTTGCTTTCTGACAAATGCATCTTTAATACCTTCTTTGACTTGCAAAATGAAACCAAACACCTTGGCACTGATGTATCTTGTGAAGTGCTCTGGCACTTTGAAGTCCTTTGATAATTTTATTTCATTTGTCACACTCCAGTCCAAGGAGCAGGCTTGCAGACTGGGGTGTGATGATGGAATTATAGATGAGAGAATTACCATTTTGGCCCATGGCACCTATCTCTCTCTTTCTCACTCACTCATTCTTGTAGAACTTCTTGTAACCACACAAAAAACATGGGTCAGTGTTTTCATAACCTTTCAGGAGGGAAGCTCAAGGACAATGTCTTATTCAAAGCTTACTCTTAAAGAATTCTTGATATATGATCTTCTGGACCATCTCTCTATAATCTTTAATATGTATTGTAAAGTACACTCATTTTGGCTCATGGGGCTGATTCACATCTTATGCAGCCTGACAGCCCTTATCTTGGGGTGATGGAGCAGGCACATCCATTTCCACCATGGTCATGACATAGAATTTGGTATGGATTCTTCATATGAAGATATGTAAATCAGAGGTAGTAATGCTCCCATGAACATGAACCAGGTTGTTTATGTACGTGGCCTGCATTTTCTGCATTGCATTAACTGTCAATGGTACTATGTGTGGAAAGTGGCAGTTTTTAATATGGGCAAACAAATTAAAACTTAGTTTAGACAAGACATTCAAAAGGCATATCAGACATTCAAAAGGCGTATCAGGCTGGTTTGGATAGAGCCACAATTTCCCCAAAGACACAGATTCTCAAATTGGGTATCCTCCTGGCTGAAGCTCTGAACCAGAAAACACAACTTTCTGCAGTGGCCAAGAGATCTTTTGCACATTTAAAACTTCTGTGCCAACTGTACCCATTCCTCAAGACACTGAATCTTGAGGAATGGGTACATGCCCTAGTTACATCCCATTTGAACTACTATAATATGTTCTGCATAAGAATTCAAGAAGAAATTAATTACACAACAAAACAGAACTTGTTCATCATAGGTTACTAGAATGCAAAAATAGAAAATGGAGCACAATGAAAGACTGTAAGAAAATTTGTCTTAGGATCAAGAAATGATGCAGGAGGCCACCTGGCTGAATTTTGCAAGGCCAACAGTTTGCTTATTGCAGGCACATTTTTCTAATAATCCAGGAAACAACTATATTTATGGACATAATGTGATGGCCAATATATAAATAAAATACACTACATAATTTGAAGCATACAATAGTGAAGTTCCATTCTTATTGCAAAAACAAGACCAGGAGCAGATTGTGGCACAGACCATGAACTACAAACAACAAAAGTTAAAGTAAAGCTAAATGAAAACACTAAACTAAATTTCTTGAAATAAAATCCGAAAAACATCCCCATAGAATTTAAAGATAATGGATGCAAGGTAAAATTGTGTTACTGGTTTTTATGATGTGTTTGTACCTGGCTTTAATTCTGTGTAAACCGCTTTGATCTTTTGGAAAAGCGGTATATAAATAAAATTCATTATTATTATTATTATTATTATTATTATTATTATTATTATTATTATAGGCTTCCCTTTTGACATGTTTTAATAATAATAATAATAATAATAATAAATTTTATTTGTGTTTCCCCACCTCTCCCATAGGATTGAAGCGGGGTTACAGACTAATTAAAAAACCATTACAAACAACAATATCATAATAAAATCCAGTAATACAAAAGCTCTAAAAACAATCATGCAACATACATAGGCAAAGAATCGATGGTATCAAAAATTACACACTTCATTCTTCAGGGGGGAAGACTTGACAAAAGAGGAAGGTTTTAAGACTCTTTTTAAATGATTCTAGGGGGTCATAAGACGGAGCTCATCGGAAGACTATTCCAGATCCTTGGGGCAACAAATGAAATTGTATCCAACTGTAGGGGGTGCTGCTCATCTCCATTACTAAGTCAATGGAGCCAGTGTTGTCAAAGAGGACTCTGTGGTCATGTGGCTAGCATGAATGCATGGGATGTTGTTAGTTTCCCACCAAAGAGGTACCTATTTATCTACTTGCACTTTTACATGCTTTCGAACTGCTAGTTTGGGAGAAGCTGGCACTACTGACAGTATTGTTATTATTATTATATTATATTATTATTATATTATATTATATTATTATATTATATTATTATATTTCTATTCTGCCCTTCTCCCAATACTGGAACTCAGTAGCTCACTCTGTGTCTGGCTCCTTTTTGTGCCCTCGAAGGGGTGCCATAGCCACCGTCATGTGGTTTGATTATGACCCTTTGGCACTGTGCTGTTTGGACGCAGCACCAGAGGTGTGTCCTCGTGGCATGCACCATGTAGACCAGCACGTGCCACAATGGCACCCTGCTGGTGGCTCAGCCCTCACCTTGCCCACAGACGAGCGCTTTTCCCTGGTCTGTACAGGACCATCGAGTTCAATGAGCATATCTTTCAAGACAGCAAGAATGAGATTGCAACTTCAATCAGTTATTGATACAGAACATTACAACTCTGTTTTCTACTGCGCAAAATGCTTCATGCAAAGCCTGTGTTAGAACATGGAAGAAGGGAGGGTATTCTCTTTATCTGAATTCAACAGCTATTTGGAGATATGTGATACCTTCCCTCTCCTGCCTAACAAACTGCATTAGTCTCACTGAAATGCTTTTTTAGCTTGCTTCAGAATCCCACAGATGTTTCACCAACTAGGAACAAACACCTTCCAAATTCACCTCACATTTCACTGCAGGTGTAATTCAGTGGCAGCTCAAGTTTTGTTTTAAACAGGTTAAGACAGACAAGAGTGTGAGAGAAGAGACTGTAAATTTTCTTGGCCAGAATTTGTTTTCCATCTTTTGTAATCCTAGCATAATATGTGAGTAGGTTTTGTGCAGTACCTTTGATGTGTATGTGTTTATATATGTGTGTGTGTCCGTCCTTGGCCTCTTGGGAGAAAAAAGCAGCAATTTTATCCTACTCTGGAGAGGACTGTGATACAGCTGATTGCATTATGCTGTTATTGCAGTTACAATATTAATGAGTGAATGCTTCCCTAGAGACATCATTCTAGGTTTCAGGGAAAGGAAGAGGATTAACACAAAAATTGGTCCATAAAAATATGTCAGCAAATGCTCTGTTGTTTTAGAAATAGAATCCACATTCTATTTTGGAGAATGACAGCCACATACTGAAATATTGTGTTATTCCAGAAGACTGAATTTTATTTCAAAGCCTTAATACTGGAATATCTGACTTTCTGCTGTTGCATTAAGGGTTTAGTGTCAAACCAGACATAACAGCAGCAGCCAACTGCTCTTCATATGGCTGCCCATTCATTCTTCAGAAAAAAGAATGTTTATTTAATTTTTACAATTAAAGGTGTACCTAAACAGTTGGACCTTCCCCAAACTTGTCTATTGTTTGACTTCAGGTTGTTTCTGATTTATGTCAACCTTATCATAGGGTTTTCCTGGTAGGTTTCTTGAGACAGGGTTTGCCATTGCCATCCTCTGAGGCAGAGAAACTATGGCTTCCAGCTGGCCCCCAAAGTGGTCTGAAAATTTGGGGGGAAATTTGACAGATGGGGTGTTATTGCACACCTCTGTCCTCAGTCTGTCTTTGTGAAGGATGGGAATTTGACAAATCAGGGACAGATCTGGCTAAGATCAGGCCATGATGCCACCAGTCTGAGGATGGAGGTGTGTGATAATACCAAATCTGAAAAAATAATCCCAAATTTTCAGTCTGCTCTAGGGCCAGGCAGAAGCCTGTGCAATAATCTCCTATGACTTTCACAAGATCACACAGTGGGCTTTTATAACCAAGTGGGGATTCATCCTCTGCTCCCCAGAGTCATAGTCCAACATTCCAACCACTACTTCATGCTGGATCCTCAAACTTACGTCCCATATTCTTCATCAACAGCAGACACATTAGGAGCAGTGAGGAGTGGAATCTACTCTAGCTTTTCATCTAAGTTTAAGGAGCTATACAAGGCCCTGACTCCTATTAGCCACTAGGTTAAGCACTTTTGGCTGCATTTATACTGCAGAAATAATCCAGTTTGACACTACTTCAAATGCCATGGCTCAATCCTATGGAATTCTGGGAACTGTAGTATTGTGAGACATTTAGCCTTTTCGGTCAGAGAGCTCTTTTGCTAAAGCAAACTACAGTTCCCAGAATTCCATAGCATTGACCCATGACAGTTGAAGTGGTGTCAAACTGAATTATTTCTGGTGTGGATGCAACCTTGGGTAACTATTTTTTAAAATACAGAGTAAAACCAGGAGTAGATTTTCCACCTATGAATGGAATATTACTTGACAGAAAGCAATCCAAGTCTTTAAAGGGAAGGGGTATCCAGGCAAAACCTCTTCCTTTCTGGACCATGATGTTTTTTAAAATGTGTACATCTATGTCTATGATGGGTTTTGACCACCACTCATAAAATCACAGAATACCCATCACTTTTATTAAAATATGCACCCACCAACAGGCTGCAAAATAAACTGTGATTTATCTGTTGATTCACCTTTAACTTTCTCTCTCTTCTCAGTCAGCTTCTGCCAGGAAAATGCAGGATGCCAAGAGCACCAAGAGTTAGCCAGACACTGTCTATTTATGTACATGCCAAAGAGAATCTCCTCTCCTCTCTTCACTGTATTCGATTAGCGGTATGCTCATGGGGAACACCCACTGAAATAGAAGGCCCTGTAGAGACGGCTAAATTCTGCCCCTTTGATCACTGGATTGGATCCATGGCATCCACATGCTTCAGCTGTGAGCCGGCTTTTTGTCGGCCCAAAAAGAAGTAGCAGAAAGTCGCTCCTTTTTGAGCTGGACAGCCCTTATGGCCTCTTCCAACTCTATGATCCTATGATTCTACTAAACATTAGGTATGGTCTGTACATTGACATTAGGTATGACCTAATGATCTGTGTGAACCGTGAGCTTCCTACACTCTAGCTGGATCTCGCAACTCAATCTTGTCCTTCCTTAAAAGGTACACTTTCTAAATAAGGGATTTTTCAGTGTACATAAGACGCAAGCTTTTTGGTCCCCAAATAAAAGACACTTCACAACCCTACCACCCATCTAAGCTTAACCAGACCTGATCCAGCTTCTGAAATAAGAAGTACATTATCCAAAACATATAGAGCAACCCTGACACTGTGCTTTCATATGCCTGTCTCTAGATGCTCTGGCTGTGGGGGGGGGGGGAAATCCTCCTTAGACTTCACAGGATAATATTCTAGCACTGTGACTTACCACCCATCTGACTTGTTAGAAGTTCAAGATGAGGCATCTCCTTGCCTCATCAGCTTTCCATCTGTTCTCTCCTCTCATCTGAAAACATCTTTTGCTATGCTCGTTTATCTTTTCTTCAAAATATTAACTATGCTTTTGGTTTTATTTTCCTCAGTTGTGAGTGGTTTGAAAGGTCTATGGTGGGGTTAATTTCTTTTTGGATGGAGGGCAGATCAAACTGGTGATGTCTTCACAACAATCTCACAAAAGATAAATTGAACTGGCTAAGCTTTTAAATGCAGACATTCGATACAGAAAGGTAAGTCATAGGTAAATGGATTGAATAAGGATTACATTTTAATGTATAAAACAGATCTGCTTAGGAAACTTATTGCTCAGGACCTGTCTCTTAAAATCTAAATAGATCATTTATCACTTTTTTTTTTTTTGCAGAGCTCATATGCCAAGTGATAAAAGAATCTGTTAGTCATAATTTTATTTTCCTCACCTATGTGTCTGGTATTTAGTGTGTTTTGCTTTGGGACTGGTCATTGGAAGGTTAAACACAGTTTTAATTAATAAATCTGACTGGTGAAGCACATAATTTTGAAAACCCTATTGTGGGAGAGGGAAAACAATAGGTTTAAAGAATTATACATTCCTTTTGTTTGTCCCCTAGACACCATCCTTTCCCTTAAGGAAAGCCCTGATTCTTCAGTTGGAGAAGGGACTTCCTGAGTTGTTTCCTCTCAGTGTATCAACTCTGAATGAATGAACTGAATCAGACAAGTGAACTGAAATGGGTGAGGCAAATGAACTCACAGATGAATTCTCTCCCATCCATGAGGCCTTAAGTGGCTATGGTGGTGTCCCCTTTCTAATGGCCAAGTTTTTCATCAGTGACTATGTATGTATTCTACCTTTCTGAAATAACATGTGGATGGACTATCCTACTTAAATTATTTTGGGACTACCGAGTGTTGAACATCATGAGTAACGAGTAGGTGGATAAAAACATCACCACCAACGACAACCTATTTTCTTCTAATCAATCCAGTCAACAGGTAAAACATTGCTACTTGACTCCTAACAGATGAGATGTTCCCATAATGAAACAATGAGATACAGGGATACATAATGAAACAATGCAGTTTGACACCACTTTAATAGCCACAGATCCATTCTACAGAATCCTGGGATTTCTAGTTATGTGAGGTGCCACTAGAATCACAGAATCATTGGAAGAGACCACAAGGGCCATCCAGTCCAACCCCCTGCCATGCAGGAACTCTAAATCAAAGCATCCCCTACTCCTTGACAGAGAAGGCTACAGAACTTGTTAAATGGCAAATCCCAGGATGTCAGAGGATGGAGCTACAGCACCTAAAGTGTAGATGCATTCACAGTAACTGAATGTGAAGAAAGTATCAGCAGGGCAGGCAAAGTGGCAAGAGCGAGCCATCTGTTTGTCCCCAATCACATGTCAGAAGCATGCATATATAGCACTGCATCACTATATCAACTCCCCCTCCATCTCTCATTCAGGCTGGATTTAACATCACTTCACCCTTGTATACCACAATTTGAGGAAAGGGGTTAGCTTAGTTTATCATCACAATTCAATTATTCATTTGCTTTTTATTTTATTTATATCCCACATTTAATTTTCTCCTGGCATGCTATCCAAGAATGGCAAATTAAACAAGTTAAAACAAAGCACAGCTGAAACCCTATTATACCAAAACAAGTGAATAAACAATTCTATTAAAAGCAGAAAGCTAAAAGCACTTTAAAATACATTTAGAACATACCAAAAAGGATAAAAGCACATCACATCCCATTAAAGGAATACATCACACCCCTCTGCTACATCAATTCATAGCCTAAGCCTTGCCTAAATAAGAAGGTCTTTGCCTGCTGGCAGAAGTAGAACAGGGAGAGAACTAACACCTGACTCTGGCATAGGAGAAATTCCATTGCCTGGGGGCAAACACTGAGAAGGATATCTACTGAGATAATGATAGGAATGAGAGAAAGCTCTTAAAACTCAGATCTAATCTATATCTAAGTGTATTGTGCAACTTGCTGCAAATTTTCACACATTCACATCAACAGTTAATTGTCTTCACTTTCCTGTGTAAATTCACATCTATTGGAGGCTGGGGTAGGTCAAGGAACAGCTCCATCCCTTCCAAATTCTGCTTCCTGCATAGAAAATGATGTTTTCTATAGAAATCTATGACCTGCAAATTTTGCACAGAATAAGTACTGAGTAAGTCATATAAAGAAGCAGTGAAGATAGGAGGAAGGAACATCAGCAATCTAAGATATGTGGCTGACACCATACTACTAGTGGAAAACATCACGGTCGTGAAACAATTACTAAGGAAAGTTAAGTAAGAGTGATGGCAGTCTTACTGCTGAACATAAAGAAAACAAAAATAATGACCACAGAAGAGTTACATAAATTCAAGTTAGAGAACAAGGGAGTTGATCAGAACAGAGACTGCAGTCAAGAAATCAGATTAGGAATGGGAAGGTCAGCTATGAAAGAACTAGATACGTTCCTAAAGGGTAAAGAGATACAAATAAGCACTAAATTAGAATCATCCAAGCCATTGTATTCCCCCTAACTATGTAGAGATGTGAGAGCTGGACAGTGAAGAAAGCCAACAGAAAGAAAATAAACTAATCTGAGATGTGGTGCTGGAGAAGAGTGTTGAGGATACCCTGGATGGCTAAAAAGACAACAAATGGGTCCTAGAACAGATCCAAGCAGAACTCTCGCTGGGAGCCAAGATGACAAAAATGAGGCTGTTGTACTTTGTTCACATCATGAGAAGACATGAATCATTGAAAAAGACTATAATGCTAGGCAAGGTATAAGGAAGCAAAAGAGAGGAAGGCCACATGCCAGCTAGATAGCCTCAGTCAGGGAGGCCATGGGTCAGATCACACCAAGGTTTTTTCAAAACACATTTTACTAATATTTTCAAATATTATTTCCCTCTGTCCTGGAGGAACACCATTGCAATAAACATGTTGGTAAGGAAGAAGACATCTCTCTAGATTTTGTATAGTATATATATTTCACTTTAAAGAGAAATGTTCAATTGTACTTCTATGTATTATTTTTCATAACTTAGGATAATGTCTTTCTTTCGTTTTCTTTCATTTTCTTTCCCTTTTAGTGCAATATGTAAGCCAGTGATACTCACTGAAAGCCATAATGTGAATTCCTTGAGACAATGAGGTGATTCACAGAAGTATGGATATCACTCAGTTTATCATCACTTGACTGCTAGGAGCGGAAATGTGAGAACTGACTCCCCTGACAAGTTCATCGTGGATGTCATACTAAGTTGTCCCTGTTGGAAGTAGAGAAGAGCTCAACAATGTTTTGTGCAGCAACAAAGAAAACTTATGGGGGAAGCAAGGGAGTGAACAGGGCAGCTTGAGTCTTTCCTTGTTTGTTCATCTGTTCTAGCCATGTCTGTAATGTATGTAAATCCTTTTTACATATTTCATCCTTTTTTACATAGTTCATTTAAATATTTCATCCTCACCTGGGAAGATGGCTAGCTAAAATAGTTTTCTCCTTGCTTTAAGAGAAAATGAATATTTCTCTGCCACATTTCCCCCATTTTTAAACATCTCAAAGTGGAATGGTGGAATTGTCCTGTATGGTTGTTTTGTGGACAACCTATGCCTCCAATATAGAAAAAGAGGGTTTCCTATGCTATCATTAGTCTATTATTCTTCCTGGCAGGATTTCCACATTATCAGCAACTCAATTTTTCAATGTGGGAATAAATAATAACAAATATCCTTTTGTTATGTAGACTGTGATGTAGACTGACACTCATGTGCATGACTTCAGTTCCTTCCCCAGACAGTCCTCTTCTAGATCCTCTGTAACATGTAGCATAATGCAGCGCAGAATCCTTAGCTGGCCTAAAATAAAGCCCATTTTCTCCAAAGCTAGTCATTTTCCTCAGTGACACCTTACACATGACATTCTTCTCACTACTCTCTGTGGTAGCCCTATAGCACATGAAAGCTAGTGCTTTATGTTCTGTTCATAAACTATTGAGCACCCATGTACGAAGCTGCCTGGCATTAATTGAGACATGTTCTCTATCTTTTCTGACCCCGTAAAGAGCAACAAGGTGAAACAATAGAAACAACAGTACGACTCTACAGGCTGAGAAGAGGTTGCATGGAGACCACAAATGCGCTGCCATAAAGGCAAGCTTACGACAAAAGCAAAATATGGTTGGGCAGTTATCACAGCCCATAAACTTTCAATGTGTCATTCTGTTCATTATGTCCCTGTGAATAATTATGGAAGCATTTAATGAGTGCTCAGTAAATAACATTACTGGACCAACTAGATCACAAACAACACCACCTGTTTTCTTGGAAGGATACAGGAGAAAATGCAGCTTGCTTAAGCTGGGGGAGTCTACCCAAAAGACAGTGATGAATATCCCTTCTGCCAAGTCAATTTGTTCTTGCTGTATTTCTTCTCAGGGGCTCTGAGTGAGTCATAGCACCCCTTGCAGAGCCTACTGGTCATTGAGGGGCACTTAAAGGCAATATTCTTGAGCCAGCATGTGCATTTCCTTACTCACCGGACTGTTGCCGTCATTCCCTTAGGTCCCATTTTTCTCTGCAATCTCACTACAAGCTGGATGGCACCAACACATTTAAAGCCTCAGCAGAGAATACCCCAAAGACTATTAAATCTTGCACTAACAAGTCCCCAGATGAATGCAATTAAAGCACAAAGATTTACTGACAGCACATGTGGATGTCTTCAGAGGCAGTCTAGTGGATGCAGCAAGGAGAATAAATACTGGACTGAGAAGACAAGAACTGAATGTGTGTATCACATAACAAGCCAAAGTCTTTAATGTTGAAGCAATTATTGTGTCTCCAAGAAAATACATTTAAGTCAAAGTGTGTCTGTGTATCTGTAATGTATTTAATTACATGCATTTAATTCTCACTTTTCCTCTAATGAGGTCAAGGCATCATAGATGAGACTCCTTCTTCCCACTTTATCCTGACACAAATATCTGGCAGGTAGGCCAGGCTGAGAAAGACGGGGACTGCATCTCCATTGCAGAAATAGTCCAGTTTGATACCACTTTAACTGTCATTGCTCAATGCTATGGAATGCTGGGAACTGTAGTTTTGTGAGGCATTTAGCCTTCTCTGTCAGAGAGCTTTGATGCCACAACAAAGTACAGTTTCTAATCATGTTAGAAATAAGAGCAAAAATTATTCATTAAAAAATCAATTTACTTTTACTCTGTGGAATTTGTTTAGTCCCATTTCTGCATTAAATTTGAAGATTTGACATACAAAATATTTGGAAGAGCAATGGCTGGACCATTAAATTGAAACATAATGAATAGTCAAATGTTCTGAGAAGTAAAATTCAAAACATCAGGAGATTCAAAGGCTGAACAACTGGACTTTCTAAAATTCTAAACAATGAAGATTTTCATACCTGGCATAAAGGTGGCTCAAACGTTGTTGAAACATACTGAAAAGGTGGAGTAAGGGCATGTGTCTGAACGCCAGGCATGCTTCCTTAATCATCATGGAAACGTGGCTCACTCTAGCTTCCCTGAATCATTGCAAGGAGAGCAGATTTCCTGTGAACGCAAAGTCTGCTCCCAGGAATGATTCAGGGATGCAAAGGAGGGAGTGATGATTGAATGACAATTACAGAAGCACACCTGGTGTTCAGACACACGCGCTTCCACCACCTTTTCAGGACGTTTCAATGACATTTCAGCAATCTTTATGCCAGGTATGAAAAATGTCCCAGAGAATGTTGACCAAATAAAGTATTTTTTTCAAGGTGGATTGAAACTATGGAGTATATCACACGGAGCTTTTGGGTGGTTTTCTGGGTCAGTTCAGGTTCACTTCCAACGTGAGTGCACTTCCAACGATGCAGTTTCAGGTCGTAAAATGACTGTGTTATCAGACACCATTGATTTCTATGGGAGCCCCTTGCGAAGTGGTTCAGCAGTGTTTCTGAAGTCACCCCTGATTTTGATAAAAACGGGAAAAAAGTGACTTCAGAGAATTCGCTTCCAGGCTGCCTTCGATTGCAATGCAGATTGGTCTGGTCTGGAATGCAGCTTTGTTACTGCTCTGGTACTCCACCGTAAGTGCCCCAGGAGGACGAAGAGGAGGAGGAGGAGGAGGAGGCAGCCCTGTCCCTTCCTTCCCGCAGGTGCCTGGCACACATGGGAAGGGAGGAGGAGGAGGAGGTAGCCCCCCAGTCCCTTCCTTCCTGGGGATGATGCCCATCATCGCCAGGAAGGGAGGGAGCTGGAGGAGGCAGCCTTCCCAGTCCTTTCCTTCCAGGGGTCCCTGTCACCCACGGGAAAGGAGGGAGGAGGAGGGAGCCCCGCCCCCATCCCCTTTCCCCCGCAGGGTGACAATTCGAATCGTTGAACCCTCCGGTGTGGTAATAGAATGTGCTCTCACTCCCCTTTGCTTGAATCCACATCATGTGACTTGCTTGGAATAGAACTGACTTCGCTTGCCCCTCACTTCGGAAGGACAACAGAAAGGCAGCCAGGTATGGTAAAACATCACGTTTTTACCTCAGTTTGCATTGCTAGACAGGAGTGACTCTGGATCTGGTGTGAAAAAACATCACACTTTGCATTACTAGAACAGGAGTGACTGCGGATCTCAGCTGCAACCCCCCCCCCCACGTGTGATAAGGTCCTATGTCAGAATTTTGTCTCACTGTAACAAGCAAATTAAAAGTTCAGTGAAGTCACCATGTAACTTCTCAACTGTGTTAGAAATAAGAACAAAAATTGCACATTTTTTTTGAAAATCCATTTACTTTTTCCTTGGATTTTAACTCCCTGTCTCATTTGTGGTTGTTGCATGCCTTCAAGTCATTCCTGACATATGGCGACCCTAAAGCGAACCTATCATTGGCTTTTTCTTGGTGAGTTTCTTCAGAGTGCCTTTGCCATTGTCATTCTCTGAGGCTGAAAGAGTGTGACTTGCGGAGTTTACAACAACAACAACAGCAAGAGCAACAACAACAACAACAAACAACATGACCCTGGTCTCCAGAGTCATAGTCCAATGCTTAAACCACTACAGATTGTAAGCCTGAGGTCAGGGAACCATCTAATTCAAAATAATTAATAATTGTAAGCCGTTCTGAGAGCCTTTAGGGCTGAAGAGTGGATTATAAATGAATAAATATCATAAATAAATAATAAATACACCATGCTCGCTCACATTTCAAATTATTTTGACTTTTTCCTCTTTACCCATTTCATTGACATTGAATGATGCTTTGAATATCACTGTCTCTAGGAACTATAAATATTGCTCTCCAGATTATCTCTAGCGCATGTGTCATTATTTTGGATCACATGGGTCTACATGAGAAGCATCCAGGAGAGATGTGTCTTTAGTATAAGTGTGAGGAGCAAAAGGAAAGCTAAAATGGAAAGTTGAAATATAGATTAAGAAACTACATCTAAACCATTGTATCACCCTCATCAATCCTGGAGATGTCAGGAAAGGAATCTGGGATCTTCTGCTTACAAATTATATTATTATTGTTGTTGAAGTATGGACCTTTCACAATTTGTTTGTGTGTTTGTTTGTTTGGTCCAGATAAAGGATGTCCAACTTTATTGGGTCTAAATAAAATAAAATAATAAAAGCAAACTCCAAGGTGGCTGTAAGACATAGAATCATAGATTTGAGAGAGACCTCAAGCACCATCAAGTTCATCTACCTGCCTTGCAGGAACATCAGTCAATTTCTAGTTTTGAAAAACAATCTTATTTTATGTTAAGTAATGAAGCAGAGTTAATTAAAACTTATTTAAGAATTGTTAATCATATTTGGAGCAGCACCTCAGCCTTTTTTGGCAGATAAAGGGCAGTCTTTTCTAATGATGTTAGGTGGGATCTCCTCTCCCACTGTCTCGGTTCTTTAGCAGATCTTTCCTAGATCATCACAAGAACTAACAGCTTCTGGAAGCCTGAAATTTTTCTATCACAAAAACCATGGCAATGTTTGTTTGGGGTTTTTTTTGGCATGGTATCATTAAAACAAGAGTTCAAATGCTGTGTAGGCCAATAAATTGACATCATTGGTGCAGTTTTATTGTGCACTAACACAGCTTGTATATGCTGTATGCAATTTTAATGTACTTTAATGTATATCTTTCTGCTTTTATCGTTTGTTTATTGGTTTGCAGACCATAGTAATAAACATCACTTGACTTGACTTCAGTGCTCTGTTTACCCCAAAAATCTCTGCAAGCAAAAAGTGTGTTTGAAGCTATTTAAGAACAACAGCAATGAACGTTCAACTTAACATTAAACGAAGCAGATTGTTTGGGATTTCTGTGTGATCATTTTCTTCTTCTTTGCTTTAGGAAAAGCCGTGTGTAAGTGAGAGGAGGAGAAATGAACTCTTTTGTTCTCATTAAGCAAAACTCATTTGTCATATGTGTGTTGTGTCCCTTCTGAAGATTTCACCAGCTTCTCAGAAATTAAAAGGAGTTTGTCCAGAATAGAGGCTTTGACAACAGAAATAATGTTTTTATTATAGCTTCTGAAGTTTTTTTTAAAAATGAAACTTTCCACTGTTGTTCAGCCAAAAGTAAGCCCTTTAATATGAAGCACACAGAGGAGTTTGATGCTGTATGTTTTTAACAACTTTGTTACATCCCATAAATGTCTAGAGCAACCTAATTAAATGCAATAAAATCCTTTCACACCCACGAAACAGGATTAATCTTGCCTTTCCCAATTGGAATGGGATCAAATTGTCTTCAGTGCTAAATCACATGGGATGGCTTTTGTATTTGAATGTACAGAGTCTGGAAATCAAATGGTGGCATATGGACGTATAACCCCAAGCTTACCGGCATATATACTTTATTTTGAATGAAGCACAAGGCACTATATATAACATGTGCCATCCGAAATCTCTCCTCAAGCAACTGCCAAGCATGGAGGAGGAGAAGAGGTGCACTGCTATGGGTTAATGGCCAAGGAAGGGGAAAGGAGGCTTCTTCGCAGTGGAGATGACCTCTTCTCCCAATGAAATTTTCCAGAGAGAGGAAGAAAGAGAAAGAAGAGATGTGTCCATATTGCTCTTCCACTAGCAAATTACAGAAGAAACAGAAAGTAGTCCCTGCTGCTTCATCATTTCTCTCTCCACCTTCCCTCCATGGCTGTTTAAGGGCCATAGCATTGCTCTGGGACTTTGGTGGAGAAATGGTAGGGAGCTCCAGGTGTCACAAGAGTAGATTTGTTGCCCATCAGAAGCAATGCAAGCAAGGTGCAGAAAATCAATTTATTTCTGCAGAAATTGGTCCACTTGGAAGGGACCAAAGTGAGACACTGAATGGTTCTCAGAGACTGCATCCACACTGTAAAATGTAGAAGTAATCCAGTTTGACATCACTTTAACTGCTGTGGCTCAAAGCTAGGGAATCCTGGGATTTGCAGTTTGGTGGAGCACCAGATCTCTCTAAATGTTTCCCAAAACTACAATTCCCAGGATTACATAGCATTGATGAAATGGCATCAAACTTGATTATTTCTGCAGTGCAGATGTAGCCAGAGTCCATCTAGGAGAAATTGTGTTGTTAGATATGAAGATATACAGTGAGGATAAATGGGACTATGTTGGCTCCTGAGTGTGCTCCCTCTGGAAGATGGCTATCAGGCTCTTCTACCAAGGACAACTGATGCCAATTGTTTTTATTATGGAAAGTTTATTGGATGGGTTTGATGTTCACCACTTGGCCAACCAAAAAGATCCAAGTCTTTCCTTTTGCAGAGGCAATTGGACAAATGTTCCCTGTCTTACCATGTGGTGAAGTCATTGCCATGACATGCGGTCTAAGACTGGCCTTCCTGTTCTTTAGCAATGCTATGTCTTGTGTTCTTGCAAATACTTTTTGCACCCTTACATAGTCACCACTGAAAATAATAGTGGGGAAGGGAGAGAAAGGGTTTCTGGAAAGAACCTGCTTGTTTATATTTAGGCCTATCAAACTGTCTTAAAAATTGTCTCAAAATGTTCATACTAGGCAGTAACCATTTCAGAAGCAAAATCCATAGTCCAAGTGCAGCCCGATCCTCTTGCTTTATCACATTCCAGTGTCATGTAAGTGATATGCAAGTTATCTTAATTTTACATACAGATAAAATATGATCATTGGCTCAGCACATCAGGTCCTGTAGGATCATTTGTATGAGTGTACCTGTGTGCAGAGTAAACTGCTAAATCTATGGAGCAAAACTCCCAACAGCCATCACACAAAAGACAGATTTCCATCATCGCTGGCCTGACAGAGTCATCCTATATCTGCAGGAAGCAGGAAATGATTCAGAACGTGTTATCAGCTCTGTGGCTGTCTGAATGACCTGCCACCGAAATGAACGTTTCTCAGTCAGCAGAAAGGGACAAATGTTAGACACGGCAAAGCAGCATATATCAAACTGTGACAGAATACCGGGGACATCATAATGAATGTGTAGTTGGCAACACAGAGAAATAAAGGATACAGACAGGAAATTCATGGTGTACAATTTATATGCTCATTTCCTCCCCTCTTGGTTTCCAGCATGCTTCATCCTGATGACTTGGATAGCTACAACACAATAGCAACTGTCAAACTCACTCAAATTCACTTTATTATTATTATTATTTTCTATTTGCAAATAATAATTGGTTTTCATTTTTCCCCCAAATAAGTATAACAAATCAGAAATGTGGCCAGGAACCAAAATATAAAGCATATGTTTAAAATTAATAAAAGTCTACAATGCACAAAATATATATTCAATCTCACAATGTATACAAGAACCATACACCCATAGAATCATACAATTGGAAGAGACCCCAAGGGCCATCCAGTCCAACCCCCTGCCATGCAAGATTATACGATCAAAGGACTCCTGACAGATGGCCAACCAGCCTCTGTTTAAAAACCTCCAAAGAAGGAGACTCCACTGTCGAACAGCCCTTACTGTCAGGAATTTCCTCCTAATGTTGAGGTGGAATCTCTTTTCCTCTAGTTTGATCCATTGTTCTGTGTCCTCTTTTCTAGAACAGTAGAAAACAAGCTTGCTCCCTCTTCAATATGACATCCCTTTCACTATATTAACATTAACATTTTATATATTAATATTAACATCCTATCTATCTCTATCTACCTATCGATCGATCGATCGATCGATCTATATCTATCTATGTCTTAACCATCTCTTCTCCAGGCTAAACATATCCAGCTCCCTAAGTCTTTCCTCATAAGGCATGTTTTTCAGACCCTTCACCATTCTGCTCACCTTCCTCTGGACACGCTCTAACTCTCAATATCCTTTTTAAATTGTGGTGCCCAGAATTGGCCACAGTATTCCAGGTGTCATCTATTCCTTCATCCAAGTCATTGTTAAAGATCTTGAATAGCACTGGGCCCAGGACAGAATCCTGTGACACCTCAATGGTCACTTCTCTCCAAGAAGAGAAGCCATTGCTGAATACCCTTTGGTCAGCCGGTCAACCAATTACTAATCCACCTGACAGTTACGATGTCTAGCCCACATTTTACTAGCTTGTTTGCAAGAATATCATGGGGGATGTTGTCAAAGGCCTTACTAAAATCAAGACATACTATATACACAGCATTCCCTTTGTCTACCAAGCTGGTAATTTTATCAAAAATGGAGATGAGATTAGTCTGGCATGACTTGTTTTTAAGAAATTGATGTTGACTTTTTGTGGTTATGGCATTCCCTTCTAAATGACCACAGACTCTCTGTTTAATTATCTGCTGTAGAAGGGGTAGCAGTGATTCAACAGTATTGATATTGTTGCACTACAACTCCCATGATAATTTGGAATTGGATATGCTGGCTAAGTCTGCCAGAATTTGCCATCCAACAAGACCTGGAAGGTCACATGGTTCTTACCCTTTATGAAAATTTACAGGCCAATGAAAAACAAAAACACATCCAAAGACTATCCAACCGATGTTTCTAACATGTATCCAAAATTACACATCTCCGATAAATAAGCGTTTGTTAATACTTCAATTGTTCTAACTGCAGTTTTGATAGAACTGATTCTTTTCCATCTTATGGAAGCCTGGGATTTGTAGTTTGTTGTGACACCAGAGATTTCTAAGAGAGAAGGCTAAATTTCTCACAAAACTACAAATCCCAGAATTTCATATAATTAAGCCATGGCAGTTAAGGATGTGTCAAACTGAATTAATTCTGCAGTTAAATGTAGATGCGTCCTTTGAAAGAAGGAGATTCTATTCGAATGGCACCAATTCTACACAGATCAATGGCAGAGTCTAAATGCCATTGTTCCAGGCTACCTAGGGAATGTTAAATACAATACTTAGGATGTCAAGAATCTGATATATTTTAATCAGACTAATGGTTTATCTACCTACTAGTGAGAACCAGAATTTTTACAATAAAGATGGTTAACCTCTGGGCCACTGGATGTTACTGCAGTACAGCTCCCACCATTCCTTTCCATTGGCTATTGAAATTCCATAAGGCTGATGGAAACTACAGTTCAACAATATCAAGAAGGCCCCATTTTGGTGTGGGCAAGGACAGTTCTGGGACTGAGTGAGGTCTTTGGCAAGGTATCCACTCATGGACTGATCTGATTAAACATGGGGAGTTTGAGACAATTAAATTGTTAACTTTTATTGAAGTTTTATTGAAGATGCTAGCCACAGATGCAGGCGAAACGTCAGGAATAAACTCATCTAGAACATGGTCACATAGCCCCCAAAACCCACAAAAAACCTTTATTGAAATTATTTGACTATCTAGCTATGGGTGTTTTCAGCAATAGGTAAGCCCACACACATAGCTACAAGGCTGCAGTAGTTATTAATGTTGGTGGGCCCTGCTGGGTTTCTAATAAATGGTGCCAAGTACTGGTGCCAGAACTGAGTGTGGCACTTTGACCAAAGAGTCCAAGTTTCACATCCTCAATATGTGTTGGCTCTACCTCCCTCCAAGACTTTACTTTCATAAAAGAAATCAATTTTGTAGAACCAAAAAAAAGGAAGATACAATAAATTGGTTCTTTCCGCTAGAAGCTAATAGAAACTTCACTTGAACCATCACAAGGTGGAACTGACAGAAATGAAAACTGCAACAGATTGTACAAAATTTAGAAAGAAAGAACAAAAGTGAACTCTAAATCGATTCTTCTTTGGGAAAAAGGAAGAGACAGTAATTCAGAACTCAAACACTTTATGCAAAATTCTTATTCTGAAAAATCGCTACAAGACATAGTTTTGTTCCTCTATTAAATAGCACTTAAGAGAAAGGCCCACTGAACTCAGTGGGACTTACTTCTGAGTAGATGTGTACTTTTGATTATTGTTTGTTTCAACTGTCTATATTTAGAGTGAAGCACTATTTCCATGACATCTTATACACTGAAAAGAAATCAGACCCTCTAGGCTTCTGTTTTGCATTTGATAATCCCATTTATATGGCACAAGAACAGATTTTTCAATCAATCACTGATTTTAATTCTTCTGAAAATTCCAACATAATTCCCCACCCCACTTGAAAAGTCAATATTAACAGCTGTTGTTGGCTTATGTCTGAACATCTTCCAAAAATATGCTTGTGTCAAATGCATCCATCTATGGTTTCATAAAGTTTCAGATGCATCAAATCAATATCAGCAGCTGTTCTCTGCTCTCTTCCTTATTTAATTTTTTTTCTTCGCAAGGCATTGCAGAAGTGCTTCCTCCAGCATAATTCTGAAAGAAAATTGAAATCACTAAGTGTATGACAGCTATCACTGTTGCCAGAGTGCACACGCCTGTCAACTTCTTGCAATACACATTGTCTTCATCTAATATCATTGGAGACCAATAATTAAGCAGAAAAGAGAGTTTTAATTAGTTCATGATGAATGCTTGTCTAAATCGATGTAGTACAGGCCATATGTGCAAGAGATGTCTATATTAGTGCTGGATTAGCATTTCAGGATATGCAGTGACAACATCAATGCGAGAAGTGGATATTGTCAAGTTAATGAGAAGGAAGCACAAGGTAAAGGGAACAAGAAACTCTGTTTTAATTGAGAATATTTTTTCCTGTTTTCTTTACATTTGTATCATGTCCATTAGTTATATTTCCCAGGGCAGGTTTCAAAAAGAATACAACAGTTAAAAGCCAGAAATCATAAAAATAGTATTAAAAAGCTCTTTAAAGTGTACTTAACAAAGGACTGGAAAATAAAAGGCTCCTTAGTGTTAGTAAAGGATAGTAAAGCCAATGCTTTGTGAAGCTCTCTTTCAACAACCGGGGCACCACTTCCAAAAAAAAGTTGTTCCTCTGATAGCATCCATTTCATGTGAGATGGCTGGCCATGTGCAAGAGACCTTCTGTTGAAGATCATAACAGTCAGGTGGGATGTATGGCCCTCCACAAATAAATGTGGAATCTTCCCTGATAAATTTTGCTAGATTTCCTTTAAATGTTCTCCTGTTTTTGCCTTGAGAAACCTAAATGTGAGTTGGCATTTCAATGTAGGTGAAATGCTATTTGCAAGTACAGATAGGTAAATGAATCTGTGTATGCCTAAGCTGTGTCACTTTGGAAGATTTTAACCATAGTTTTTTTCCCCTGAAACCCTTCCACATTCTCATTTCACACTAATCTGCAGTGTTTTAATCCCTTCAAACTACTTATTTAAATATACTTTTTTAAAAAAATATGCATTTTATCTCAAAATAATATTTAAACATCTATTTTGAGAACATGGTCACAACATTTGGAGATGTGTGAAATCTGGTAGATAGCTAATATCCCAGCTGCACATTTGTTTCAAAGGTTTAGATTGAGTTAATTAATTCATAGAGGAACTTTCAAGAACGGAATCCTTTCAGCATACTGAGGTGCTGCTCTCTTTAAAATGACAGATTGAACCTTTTATTTGATTATGAGGATCTGAGAAAATCCAAGTTTTTAATTAAAAGAAATCAACTTTCCCCATAGTTAGGCTTCAGCTGGTCTGATACCAGCACTAAATAAATTTAATGTTGTGAAGAAAAGAGGTTATGTCTATTGCAAACAAACAAACAAACAAACAAGGGCATTATATACAGAACAGTGGGTTGTATATAAGACATTTTACAATCATCTCTCCATATCCATGGATTCCTTATCTATAGATTCAACCATAAACAGCTTGAAAATATTTAAGAAACAGAAGTGTCAATTTGGGGCTGGAATCTTCTTAGGGATAAATGTGTATGCAACACAAAGTTATGCAAGAACTCAGCCAGTGTGCTTTTGCACATAATTTCCCTATATATGCATCTTTAGGCAAACACATTCATGCACATACGTTTTAGTGGCAAATTGGAATATACACTCTGGAAAGCACAGCTCCCCGTACACATTTTCTCTCCTTACTCTTCTTATCAGTAGACAGGAAGAGAAATTTAATTGTATCCTACCATCTTGAAGAAAGTAGCATTTTCCCTGCTTCCCAAGTGTGATAGGGGGTTGGACTGGATGGTCCTTGTGGCCTCTTCCAATTCTGTGATTCTATGAATGCATTAAAATTTGGCACAAATGTGGAAAGAGAACAGAAAGTGTTATAACCTGATACCAAAAAAGGATGGGAATAAAATGCAGGTGGAATTTGGAGAAGCTCAATGAGCTGAAGACTAAGAGATTTAAATTTTAGGCTTGTGAAATATCCAGAACTGACTGATTTCTCTTACAACTGAACATTAACGTTGTTCTAAGTGTGTGAGTTTAAAGTTAAGAAAAATAGCTGAGCTCAAAAGAAAAGAGAAGGGTTCAAATGCTTCCAGTATGAAATGCGGCTATGACTACAATAAGCATCGACTGAAAAAACAAACAAACATTAATACAAGGGAATGCTTTAAAATGCCAGGTTGATGACTGGTAATTAGGGAGTGCATATAGGTTAACAGGTGAAATTCTGAGCCTTTCTAGTGCTAAATGATTAGATCTGTTAGCAGAATGGATTTCTGTTCCACAGTGTGTTCCTCACCCTGTATATCTTAATCTGCCTGTAAGCATATGTGTAAAATAAGCCTCGTCCTTCAGTGCAACAATCTGATAAACAGCAGTGATTTTCATTTGGTATTAGTGGGGAATTCAGGAATTGCTTGAGACTACTGCAGTATGATAAGGCACACAGATGGTCCAACTGTGATATGCGTTCATCCTTCATTCAGGCACGTTTCCCGAAATGGGAATAATTTCAAAATGAAGAACCAGCAAAAAGTAGGCCAGGAAGGTGAAAAGAACAACAAAAGGAATTGTCCAATGACCTCTTAACTTAGGCTATGTTTTGGATAGAATTCACACATGCATCTTGATTTCACATCACCCAGGGTTGGGTTTACACATGGATACGTATCTCTTGGTATCTCTCCATCTCTTGATTGCCTGTGTAAATGCTTGATTTGATGGCACATTAACGTGCCTGGCATGTACCAGAGCTGTTTTGTGGTACTGGGTTTGTGTTTATGTGTTGTTGTTGCTGCTGTTGTTGTTAGTATCTAAAATTATTTAAACATGTACACCTCACTGATGCCTCCATTCACTTTGTTCACTTTCTCTGGGCAGTAGTGAAGACATGTCTTCACTGTCATCTTCCAGCCTGAGAGGGAGTGATCAGGCAGACCCAGCTCCACCAGGGCTAGCCTGAAGGAAGAGGCTCCCTCCGCCTTAACTGTCATCTTCCGGCCTGAGAGGGAGTGATCAGGCAGACCCAGCTCCACCAGGGATAGTCTGAAGGAAGACGCTCCTCTAGGGTTGCATAATTCTTGGACCTCCAACTGGGCAAATGTAGGACAAAAGTAGGGCAAAAATTCACATGGAGGACACATTTTTTAAAAAATGAGACATGCCAAAAATTGATGATTTTAAAAAAATGTTAATATAAATGCATGTTTCTTAGGCGATCAAAATGGAGGACATTTTGGCATTGTCCTAGACAATGGCAGAATGTACTTCCCTTTCTGGCTAACCTCCCCCCCATTCCAAACAGCATATGGGGGGCACGGAAGGAGGAGATAAGAGTGGAAAAGGCGAGGAGAGGAAGAGGAGAAGAAGAGGAGGAGGAGAAGAAGAGATGGGAAAGAAGAGGAGGAGAAAGAAGATGCAAGACGAGGAGGAGGAAAGGAGGAAGAGAAGGACGACGGGGAGGAAGAAGGGGGGAGGAAGAGGAGGAGGAGGAAGAAGAGATGGCAGAAGCCGAAGAGAGAGGAAAGAGAGAAGAGGAAGAAGAGGAAGAGGAAAAGGAGGAAGCAGGAAGAGGAAGAAGGGGACAGGAAGAATGTGGGGAGGAGGGAGAAGGAAGAGATTGCGACGAAGAGAGCAGGAGCGGAAAAGAAAGATGAAGTAAGAGGAGGAAAGGGATGGAAGCCGGAAGGGAAGAGGACAGAAGGGGAGGCAGAGAAGGGGAGGAGGAGAAGAAGAGATGCGTAGCAGAAGGAGTGAGGAGTGGAGAAGAAAGATGTCATAAGAGTAGCGCATGAGGAAGGAGATGAATAGTATAAGGTCGTTAGGAAGAAGGGGAGGGTACGAAGAGATGCTGAGGAGAAGAGGAGAGCTGGTGCAGACAGTAGGATTTGGGAGTACGACGAGAGTGCAGAAGAGGAGATAAGAAGAAGGATGCCGAGCAGGTAGGCGTTTTTGACTACGGGGGCAGAGGAAGAAGGGCGGCGGCGAGGGAGGACGAGGGGGAGGGGTAAAGAACAGGCGGAGGGTCATCGAGAGGAGGACGTCCGAAGAAGCCGGAGGAAAAAGATGAAGTAAGCAGAGGGAGGAAGACTGGGAGGTGATAAGGCAAAAGAAGAAGAGCGAGCGGAGGAAGAAGGGGAGGACGCAACCGTAGGTTCCCCCTCAGAGGGTCTGAGGGACGACAGTAGGGACGGCCTCATTTCCTCTGGGCCTGTCTGTCCGTCTGTTCGCCAATGAGGTGGAGAAGCCAGGTCAAGGGAATGGTGGGCCTCCTCGCTGAAGCCACAGCCCCAAAAACCCCTGCCTAGCTGCCGTCCGTCGCACGTTTTTGCCGGCCCCACCCCGGGATTCCCCCACCCCGAGCACGGAGGCAGCCAGGCAGCAGGTTGGGCTTGGCTTCAGCCGTCCTCCAAGCCCCCAGCCATGCCTGGAGGACTCCGCGATCGCAGAGGAGCCCCCCCAGGGGATGCCTGGGGATTGGAAGAACAAGACGTCCTTCGCAACAGCTCCCATGCCCAGCCTGGAGGTACTCCGCAATCGCGGTATGGAGCCCTCAAGGGCATGACTGGGCCTTGTTAAGTACAGACGTCCCTCCAGCCCAAGTCCAAGCCTGGAGGACTCGCTGGGGTGGGGGAGTCCCCGGGGCGGGGCCAAACGCGGGGGCGGGACCGTGGCGGACGCCGCACCCAAATCGGGAAGTCTCCCACCCCCAGTTCGGTGATTGGGGGTGAAGCCTACGCTCACTCCCTCCTTACTGTCGGCATCTTCGCTGTCCATCTTCCGGATCTTCCTCTTCGTCTTCTCTCCATCTTCCGGGCCCTGAGAGGGCGTGAGCGATCAGGGCAGACCCCAGCTCCACACACAGGGATAGCCTAAGGAAGAGGCTCCTCCCTCCTTAACTAACTGTCAAATCTAACTGGTCATCTTCCCGTCCGGTTCCCCCCGTTCCCCTTCTTTTCTTCCCGCTCTCAAACACCCCAACCCACACCCCCCCCCACCCCACCCCACCAAGCCTGGTGGTTCCATATTCATCGGTTCCTCCTTCTCGTCCGGCCCTCCTCCTATTCCCTTCCTTTTCCCCTCCAGCTATGCTCAGGCTCTGAACCTGTGTGGGGGAGAGGCTTGTACCCGAATGAAGTTGTGAGCTATGCTGGCAGTGGTATAATAGCCACTGGCAGGGCCTCCCATGCCAAACAGGTCACAAGCAAAGGGTCTGACCAAGAGTGCCAAAGGGCAGGATGGGCTCTCTAGCCTTATGGCAACCATCCTAGGAGAAGGAAAACTCTAATCCCAAACCCAGGCAGATGGTGCTCGTTTAACTCTGTAAGGTCAAACATCTCAGAGAAGGAAACTCTAATCAAACCTATGACCCGAGGACCTCGCTGCCACAATCCATGCTTGTCAAGGCCTCAGCAGTCAAACCTCTGGTTTAAAGGGTGAGGCCAGTTCTGTGCACGCTGTGCTGCACCAGAAAAATCCATTGCACAGGCTCGAAGGATACATCCAACATCATCAATGCACTTGTAGAAAGCACGGATGAGTCTTCATTCGCGAAGTAAAGCCAAGAGAAGAAGAAGAAGTGAAGACATGTCCAAATCCTATCCCCCAAACCTCCAAAAACCTGGAACCAGGATGGCAACAATATTCTTTGTCATTTTGACTAAAATAGACTAACATGTTTACCATCTGAAAGATGCCTCCATTCCCTCTCACCCACCATTTAGGATTTGAATTTAATGTTCATTCCAACTGTGGGGAATATCTGTTAATCTGTGAATAAAAACACTTTTCTTTCTCTCTTGAAACAACATCCTTTCTGCTCTTAACAGTGTGGAATGAGATATTACTCAAAAATAAATAAATGACAAATTTTAAAAAGAGGCAAAACTTTTTTTTAGCATTCCAGCTTCTGCCAAGTGAAACGAAGATAGAAAATGACTGAGCTTGCCAGAATTTATCATACTGTGTCTCCAAAAGTGAAAACAGGTTTTTCTATAAAGAAAAGCAAATGTTGTGTTTTGTCACAGATAATATTTTGAAAGTTGGTTGCAAGTATCTTTGTGGTTCAGAAAATGCATTCTGTAAACTGATTACGCACTTTAAAAAAAAGAATATAAACTATACCAAAGCCTTCCGAGACCTCCTTAAAACTAATTAATCAGCTTTGCAAAATGCAGAGCCTTCTTTCAAGTAGAGCTCACAATCCTGCCACCTTGGGGAATAATTTTCTTGTTTTCCTAGCATTTTCCCGATCTAATTATTGTACCTCCAAATAGGACATTTGTTAATACACAGCTTGATTAATTAGATATGTTATTTCTCTATCAGGTGAAAAATCACCAAAGGATTTTGATAGTAAGCTTATAAAAATCAGTAGTGGCTGTGGAAGGCAAAAAAGCAATTAATTCCCAATTAAAAATCCATTTGACATATTTGAGAGATTAATACACAAATTGGATTTGTAACTAACAAAAATAATTAGATTTTCCTTTAAAAAGAAAAAAAAGAAAAATGAATCAATAATTCTATTTGATAGGGTTTTTTGGAGTAAAAACATGGTATGAAAAAAGTCGCACAGCCAGAGAGGTCACAGCCACTTTTCAAGTGTTTCGCTTCCTTGAAGATCTGCAGAGACAATCCAAGGCATTTTACTTCCAGAGGTGAAGAACAAGGTAATATCTCCTCCCCACATAGACACACACCTCCCCTAATTCATGTACTGGAAAATATTAGTTTGTCGCTGGTGATACTAACAACACATGGTTAGGTGGCAGTTTTATCCTGTCAAATGATAGAGCCATCCCACAAGATACACTGAAGGCCATTTGAGCTGAAAACACAGAATTAACACAGGAATTTAATCACAGGCACATGCACCCTTCTTTCATGAGGAACTTCTTGACAGTAAGTGGAACGCACTTCCTCGGAGAGTGGTGGAGTCTCCTTCCTTGGAGGTCTTTAAACAGAGGCTGGATGGCCCTCTGTCGGGAATGCTTTGGCTGAGCGTTCCTGCATGGCAGGTGGTAGGACTGGATGGACTTTGTGGTCTCTTCCAACTCTATGATTCTATGAATCTTAAAATTGATAATCAGCTGTCTGATATATCTTTTATTGAGCTATAACTTAAAACATCCCCAAACCATTCTGAAGTTGGCTCCTTCAATTCTACTGATTAGACTTGCAGGGAAATATTACTCCAGCACAGTCAATAGACAGACTCCTTCATTGCATCTGGGGAAAGCAGATAAGGTTACAAAACACAGAATAGGTTGCATAGTATCCCAAGCAATGCCGTCCATCTATGTTTTGGAATTCTGTTAGGCAAGGTGTCCACAATGGTTCTCCTCTTCAGGGGTCATCACTGCCCCCTGTTCACTGGACCTGCCAGAGGGATGCCTGAACAAGGAGTCATAAGTTGCATCTTTTAAACTGATGTATTAACTGTCTTTGTGCACTTCCCAAAGGTTCTGCTGTTGTTCTTGATAGCTTAAATGCTCAAAATAAAATACATTTTGATATAAAATGAAGTTCTCAGTGTTTATGTGGGTCATTTTTTTTAAAGAAAAGAAAAGAAACACATTCCTATACACACACATATACATATACCCCCACCTCTAGGTTTATTTATTTAAACTCTTTGTTTTCCTCAGAATTCCTTACACATTTGTCCTGTGCATAAATTGACAATAAGTGAAGGATCTGTATATCCTAAGAAGTTTTACAAAACTAGGAAAATTTACCTGTTTGGACTACAACTCTCAGAATTGTTCCAATGATGACTGGATTCCAGGAGTCATAGCCCAAGCAAGTTCCCTTTCAAAGCTCATCATAAAAAGCATTGCTTCCTCTGATTCCCCCCCCCCCCATCCCATCCTTTTAAAAATATGAACCTTCAAATTTACCTTGAATTTTTCCTTTGGTGATACATTTAGTTATAACTTATTTTATAAAACTGTATATAAGTCCAAGACCCATAGACAACAGTATTCTGGGAGGTAAGAAAAAAGAGTTTGCATTAGCACATCAGTTCTGTCCCTAAATAATTACAGACCCCTTGCTGGTGTATTTTGCCATGAACAACTTTGAAAATTTCTCCTTTAAGATCCTGAGCTTCTGTAGGGCTGAGCAAAGTAAGCGTTAGACTATTGGATGCTGTTCTTTAAAGTCAGAAGGACTTTCATCACATTTAGAGGGCTGTCTGGAGAACCATATGGATGAGAGCTCTTGCAATCTGTCACTGATCAGGCAGTTTCTGTATGTCTTCTGTTGGAAGTATGCAATAAAAGAACCATTGTGACAGCTTATGACAACTGTATCTGTTGCTTGTTTAGAAACAACTAATGTTGTCATATAGGTATCTGAACACTACTTCCTAATCTCCATTCAACAAACATTGTCAGAAATAACTCTTCTTGGGGTGGGAAAACTGTGGAATCCTATAAATCAGTGGTAGATTATGCATATAGAATAAACTCCCCAGGTTTGTTTAAAAGACATATATGAAGACATATATTGAAGTCTGTATCGTGGAACATGTTTAACTTGTTGAGACATGTCCATTCTGATTCATGAATACTATGGACATCACTTGCAAAGATGTCTGGCATGTGATTGTGAGTAATATCTTCAACCTGTGGAAAGTCAGGTTGATGGCAAAATATAGTTTCTTTCTAGTCAAGATGGTAAGGAGAATGACAATAATATAAACAAATTTGAGGAGGTTCAGAGAAGGGTAACAAGAATAAGAGGTATGGAGAACAAAACATATGAGAAAATCTGGGCATGTTCAGCTCAGGGGCTCTTCCAGAGAAGAAGGGGCAATCCTGTTCTCTACTGACCCAGAGGGAAGGGACAGGTTTAGTGGTTTGTAGTTATAGGAGAGTAAGAACTGTTGCTCCTAGTCCCCACTTTTATTCTTGCTAGTAATAGAAATTTTGATAACATCTATCCAATTAAACGAGAATATAAAAGGGATTAAGATGAAGGGTTTAGAAACGAAAATAAGAGTCTTTGCCGATGATGTGGCTGTCATTATGGAAGATCCAATCCAGGACATTAGTAAACTGTTTCAGGAGATAGGGAAATTTGGCAAATACTGTGGTCTAGGAGTCAACAAAGGTAAAGCAGTTATGATAACCAAAAATATGACAAAACAAGAAGTAGGATTGTTAAAATTATATATTTGATTTTGATGGCCATCAATTGGCCCCTGCATATAAAGTCATCTCTTTGGTTGTCTGAACAATGTGTTTGCAATGAACAAACTATTGACCTCACAGAATTTGATAAGCTGCTCTCCTGTTTCATTTCTTGATCCTAGTTCAAATTCTCTTACCATGTTTGCTTCTACTCTGTTTTCCTTTATAATCCAATTGTCTATGGTTACCTACATGATCATTTTTCTCCTGGAATCCCATCTTTTTATTTCTACCGCACCTCTCTTTGTGGTGGAGGCATAAACTTTGATCAGGCATATATTGATATGTTTTTCTTGGAGTCTGGCTGATATTATTTGGTCAAACTTCACATTGTGTAATGAATACCATTATCTTACTGAAAATGCTCCAGCCCTGTCCCCTTTAGCTTACTTACACCAAGTATGACTATGAGTTTCATTCGTCCTCTGCCTCCTCACAATTTTGAGTTTTCCCTTATCAATGCTTCTTGCATCCCTTGTTCCTGTTACAAATATTGTGCAGCTGTAGACTTTTCTCCTCCCTCTGAGCATGACAGTAGCTGAACATTCTTTCAATTTGAGTCTAGTGTCCTCTGCTGTTTCCTAGTAGCTGCTTGAGTGCCTTCTTACTTGGGAGTCTCATCTTCTAACACTATCTCTCAATTACTTTTGGATTATCTCACCATAGGGTTTTCAACATATAAGGCATCCAGATGTGATTTGTAATTGCTTTCTACTGTGTAGCATTGTTTCTTTAGAGTTAAAGTTGTGCTGTACTTATCACTGAGAGATCATCTGCCATTTTCACACACACACACAACTGCTGCTGCCCAGTAGCTTTTTGTCACCTGTAGTCTGGAAAGGCAGGGGCAAGGTGGGACAGAGGTCTCTCCCAAATGAAATTAAAGGTCACTACTGATGAAATTAAAACATATAAGTTGCTGCTTTATGTGTTCTTCAAATAGCTCTGCATGCCTATTACAGTCTGCTCTGTCTGGTGATGCTTCCTCAAATTATGCCCTTGGCCTACTACCAGGGATCTTTTGTCTTAAAATGAATTTTAAATCTTGTATATATAAAGTATGTTGATTTGGATCTGCATTTTGGGACTGCTTGTGGTGCGGATAGAATTTTCACTCCTCAGATTTGCATTCTGAAATCTTCACATTACATAGCAGTACAACTGAAAGAGACTGCCTATTTCAAATGCATGCAAAACACTGCTTTAAAATGCATTAGTCAATTGTGTGTATGTGTGTAACAAAGCATAAATTAGAAAAGGAAAGGATTAATCTTATCCTATCAAAAATAAAGTGAAACTTGGCAGACTGAATGTTGCAGTAGAAAAGGCTGAATGTCTATGCATGTGGACTTTGTAGATGTGTAGATTCCTAATCGTTTTGCTATATACTTTATGAAAAAGAGGTCAGTGTGGGAACTGTCTTCATTTTAAGTCCCTGGACTTAGGTTCTGTTGCTAGGAACTGTGGTTAATGTTTCCCATACTAAATTAATGCCAGAACCCTTAACAACAAATCCCCTAAACTTCTGACTTACTATAATGGCTTCTGAAACTGGATATGCACTAGTATTGCATTCAATCTGCAATCTCACATAAATCTGTCAAGGCAAATATCCTTCCTAAGGGGAAACATACTAATGTATTTAATTCCCCACCCACTAATAATAGTATGATTATCTTGTAGCAGAAGTAACAAAGGTCGTATCCTATTAAACTATACCATTGAGAGAAAAGAAACGATTAACTCTGTAAATATCAAATCCACTCAGTGACATGACAGCAGAGCAAATAGAACACATGCAAATTGGATGAAATAAATAAAACGAATCGTAGGGTTCTTTTTTCAAATGAATAATAAAGTGTTATAACACTTATCATTTTTAAAATACATTCCTAACACCTCTAACACTTCTTTGCATCCATAATGACTATATTGGTTCAAATAATTTCCTCCAGGATTGTATCAGTCTATTCAAATTTAAATAAGAAATCCCCATGAAGAGGAAGTTAGTGTCGAATGGAAAGAAAGAAGTGGAGATCTGTAAATGATGGCCAGGCATAACTGAATTTAAAGACTAATAACTGTGTTGAACAGTGCAGTCCTTTCCTATATCTGAAAGACAAGGGTTATAATCCATGTATGCCAGGAATTATCACAGAAGACCAATATACAAGTCTAACCTGGAAGATTACAATGGCAAACTGGTGCGGTCATGGCTCAAAGGAAAATGAGCAAGTCATCCTCAGAGTGTGATAACCAGATTCTAATACCAACTGTTGTTATTGCTGCTGCTGTGTGCCTTCCAGTTGTTTCTGACTTATGGTGACCCTATCATGGGGTTTTCCTGGCAAGATTTGTTCAGAGGAGGTTTGTCATTGCCTCTTCCTGATGCAATGTTCAGGAAGTATAATTAGGTGGCTCAAATATAGATAAATATGAATTGAAGGAATTTCTACTTGTATCTTTAAAATAATGCTCTGAGCTTCCAGCATCCTTGTATTACACACTCACTATCATTAAACACATGTATATTTAACATTAACATTGGAAGTACCTCACACCAGAGCTTTTAGATGAAAAATTCCTGTGAGTACAGCTTCTAGACTTAGTCTCCTATAACAATGACCCTGAACTTTAAAATACTGTCTTTTGTCATCTCTATCAATAGATGATGAGAGCAAAGAGAGGTTAAGATCAAATACCAACTAAATATATAAGGGTCCAGCATCCCTTGGCTGAGCATTGGTTGTCTGACATGAAGCTCTGCCTGTGCCATTATGACAGAATCACACATGAACGTTGCCAGTCTATGCTCTGCTGGCACTAGCAGCTGTCTCTTTGGCACAGTCTACAGACAGCTCATGGCAGGTTTTAAGTTGCTGCTGGGGCTGTCATCTGGTTAAACTTCTGACTTTGCCTCTTTTTATAATGTTCATCCAATTTCATGACAATCTGTTCTTCAACTACTGTTGCATCAGAATCCTGCTTGCACCATGTGGCTGACCTCTTCAGAGAAATGTGCCAGTCTACTTGAAGGCTAGAGATAGAGAGAGGGAGGGAGGGAGGGAGGGAGGGAGGGAGGGAGAGTGCTGTGTCTGAACCTAAAAAAAACTTTTAAAAAATCCTTCCCTGTATTATCAGATACCTGACTGTTTCGCAGGGAGAAAAATGAATGCTCTCTATGTTTTAGACCTGTTAGTCAAAATTGGCACTGCATTGAATTCTGGTGATTCTTAGATGGCAATTTTATCAGGAAAATTCAAGGGGGACATGGGCAATGAATGATAGCAAATTCAGTTTGGAAAAAAGTTCAGTCCCCTCCTCCCTCCCTCCAAATAAAAATAACCGTTCCACACACCTGATCAAGTAGACTGTGATGGGATACAGACCGCCCCTTTGGGGCAGCTTGCACCTTCCCCTTTCCCTGCCAGATTGGGGCCTGAGCAGCCACAGCAGCAGTCCCAGAGGCCCCAGTCCGCCGCTTTTCCAGGCCTCGGGGAAGCGACAAAATGCCGCTTTCCCCCAGCCTGGAAAGGGGTGTTTTTGGGGCTTCATGCCCCAGGACATCCCAGGTAGACACTGCTAGGAGAGAAAGGGGCCGATCTGCCCCTTTCCCCCAGCTTCGTTCCCGCAGCCGTTTGGTGGCTGAGGGAACGAGGTACTCCCCAGGAAGGAGCTCCGTTTCGGAGCTCCTTCTGGCACTGCAAATAGCAGCGTGAGCATGTCACAGCCGCACCACTCCATGTGGACGTGGCACGGCCCTTATGTCAAAATGGCGGCGCCCAACTGTACAGGGTTAGGGAGCCTCTGTAAAGGACGCTCCGAGGCAACCCTAGCACATACTCGGTACATGCTATAAGGCCCGTCTGGAGAGGGCCAATGATCCACAAAAGCTCATATTATAATACATTTCTTGCAATCTGTTGTTTTTGCTTCAGAACATTATACAGGGTTCCCTCTGGGAAAGCTTTCCATACTTTGGAGTTGTTAGGCTTTTCTGGCAGTATCCCATTAATAACATAATCATCCTAAAAAGCTGAGACCCAAATGTTTGTTGATATGACTGTGGACCATGGAATGACATCTATATCTATATCTATATCTATATCTATATCTATATCTATATATGCTAATTGATTACATAAAAGGAGACCAAAATGCTGCTGCTGCTGCTAATGATGATGAACTGGCAATCCAGAACTAGCCCTAGATTGGCACCATACACAATGGGCACATATGGTGTGGCAGCACAAAATTGTTTGCATGGGCCACCCCAGTCAACACCACATTGACACATCTGGTCTACCCCCTATTCCTGGAGCTGCTATCATCACTTTAGAACCAGCAGGAGCTCCATTGACAGGTTGCCTGGACCTTGTCCAGTTCTCTTGAGGGTGGGCTCACCCATGAGGCCAGTGAGAAGGTGGGTGGAGCTCCTTATCAACTTGGGGGGCTCTGATCACATAGTTGGGGTCTCCAGGCATGAGAACAGTAGAGCAGACTGATTCATGTCTGATTCAACTGTTTTCACACCACAAAATCCTGTGCAAACCCTGGGGTTTCAGGTAAACACTGAGGCTTTCCACAACTTTGCCAACTTCTGGGCAAAATTGGATTAACAGGGAAGACCCAAAGTATGTCACTGGAAGTTGCCATGCTTTGTTCAGACAAGCAGTTCTAGCCTTGGGTGGGAATGGGATTTTTTGCCAGAGCAGACAAGCCCATCGTGACTGGTCCATAATCATCCAATATGTTTCATGGCTCACTGGGTACTTAAACCTGTATCAATCAAGTTTCTTTCCAACATTATAACCATTATTCTGCCTTTGTTCTTGTTACAAGTAGAGTTTTTAGTGGAGAATCTGTAGCCTTTGGTTTCAATATACATTACGGATATTTCTGTCCTCTGAGCAAAAGGGATTTCATGGAGAAGCTGATCCATTGCATTTTGTGTAGCAGTAACCTAACAAATAGCATAACCACTCTCTGAAACACTTGGTTATGGTGATCTCTTTGTTTTAGACTTGTCACTGTCCTCAGATCAATGCTTTTTTATTTAAGGCAGGCTCTGGTAATAGATTCTGTCAATAAAGCCTATTGCAAAACTACCAAAGGCCATCTCAGCATAATAGAAAGTCTAGCACCCCAAAGCATCCATCACAATTTGAGCGCTTAATAAACATCCATGTGTATCCCCCTCCCTTTTTTATTTTTATTTTTTGAGAAAAGCACAGGAGGATAGAGACTGCTTACTAGTTATAGAAGAAGTTCTATGTAACTGATGCACAAAGTTCTGTGCATTATGAAAATCTATTCAAACAGAAAATAGGGTACTTAGCATGAATTCAAAGTAATGAATTTCCATTATTTCAAAAGCCAGGTTCCTAGTCCATATGGCTATAAAGCTCAATTTGACAAAGTTCAACACTGGGAATGATTGCCCTGCATGTTTTCTTTAGCCTCTCTCTGACCAGCAAATAAAAAATGAATGATACCAAATAAGTCAATATATATTCAAAGGCATTTATTTTCTGTAAAGTATGCCTGCACTGTCAGGAGCTTCAAGAGGATCAAAGTGGGAACCCATGTTTAAAAAAGAAGGACTAAAATCAGAAATTCAGAGACCTGTGAATTGCTGTAGTGAGCTATCAGGTCATTCTTTTACCCTCTCTCGAAAATGATACTGTAAAGCTGGTAAAGATATAGAAAGATGCTGTTCAACATTTTGGGAAATGGCTATGCCAATTGAGGTTTTGTAGTACAGAACAAAGATAGGGTATGATAAGTGGTGTGTGTGTGTGTGTGTGTGTGTAGTTTCTTTCCTCTTTACTACTAGAAATTCAAGTCACCTAATAAATCTGATGGGGAGGAAATCCAGGAAACATTACAAAAGGAAATACTTATTCACATAGTACAAGATTAATATAGGGAACTCACTGCTACTCAGAGTGACAACCCCACTAGAGTCAGTGGGTGTAATAAGGAATAAGAACATCAGAAGGAATCATTTTATGCCTCCAAATGTTGTTGGACATAACTGCCAGCAACCTTTGCCAACATAACCAACAGTGAGAAACGTTAAGAGTTCAGCAACATCTGGAATTAGACCTCTTAATTAGATATATAGAAAAGGACTGGTCTAATAACATCTGTTTATCATGATAGGTAAATAGAGTCTCCACCTACACAAAGCATATGTTGACTGCTAGAAAAATGTCTTCAGTCCGTTACAGACGGGCACCCTAGCACAGACTCAGTCCGTGCTAGGGTTAGAAAGGGGCGTCTCTTCCAGATGCCCCTAAACCTAGTACAGACTGAGTCCATGCGAAATGGCGGCGGATGTTCCACAAGGCTGCCACCATCTTGACATAGCGGACGCACTGTGTCTGCATGTCACGCCCCGGAAATGATGCCGTGAGCGCACGCTTTGGCACTTGCGGCGTCTCTTCCGGGGCACAGGAAGGAGCGCGATTTTCAAGCTCTTTCTTTGCAGCGTCCGGGAACTGCACCGTTTGGCTGCTGCGATTCCCGGACGTTGCAACCGGCGGCGGCAGCAGACCGTCACTTTTCGGCAGTCTGTAACCCACTTTCATGTCCTGATTATAGGCTTTACAAGGCATATGGGTGTCTGCTAGCTCACAGAGTAGTCTGCTTTTATGATTGCTTCTTACAAGCCCCCAAATAGCTTACGGACCAGGTAAAATTATAGATGATCTGCCACTTGTCCGTTTAAAAAAACAAAAAAAACCTCACATCTTTCTTGCTGTAGGCCTGCCTGGTGAAAATGGGATCCCCTTTTTCTCATTCTGTAATTCAAAGCACAGACATATATTTCCAGAAAGAAACCAAGACCCAAATAATGCATGAAAAACACCAGCTAGCGAGGATGTTACAGAACTAATTGCTGCTTTTATAAAAGAACAATGAGCTGTGGATCAGCCAGAGTTGCTTCACCTACCAACATCAGGAATTCAAGCAACAAAACCTCTCCCCTGCCACCTCCTCCCACTCCATCACTCCCTCCCAAAGAAGAATAATTCACAGCTGTGTACCAAACAAGACGAATTCTCCATGTTGAGCTGTAAAAGCAAACTTTTGGAAGATAATGTTCAAATTGCATGCATGAGGCAAAGTTTGTTTCATCTAGGTAGAGTGTGGAGGTCTCCTGAGGTTAAGCATTGTCTGAACAACCCTTCCGTTTGCCTCCCCCATCTTAGAAACAAAACAAAGCAAAAACTCAGATGTCAGTGTAATAGACTAGGACAGTAGTGTCAAGCTAAATTATTCATATAGGTTGGGTTCATTTTTATTTATGGCTAGAGGGCTAGCAGCAAGGGGAAGGGAAAAAGAAAATTTCTTTTCTGATTCAGGAAATGAATTGATAAACTGTGCCAACTCCTTGATGTAGAGGATAGAGTCCTGCATGACATAACTTCCATACTTGCTTGCAATCCGACTGGACTCTTAATTGACATTTTGGGATACTCTTCTTTGCAAAATAGTTTATCACCACAGAAAGAGTTCTTTTCTTTTGCAGGCATGTGAATTTAATATTCTGTCTAGTCTCACTGATTCTGCCAGTTAGCGCAGTAAGGCATACGTATATATGACACAATTCACTGGAAGCAGGAGGAGAAGTATTGGATGAGAACAAAATTCAGCATTCTACTGATCCTGGATATATATATATATATATATATATAGAGAGAGAGAGAGAGAGAGAGAGAGTCCTCATGTTACAGAATAGGGCTAGAACCTTTAAACTCAGACCTGGAGCTGATTCACCTCCTCAATGACATGGGAGCCACCAGCTGTCATTACCTTTTGAACCTGGCTGCTGATGTATAGGGGATTTTTTGCACAGAGCTCTGTACTACACCATAGATGCAACTTGCCCTTCCCACATCAAGGCTGGATCCATAATATTAGAGTTATGGGATTTCAGAATGAGTGCAATCTAGGGATGTACTTGTTCACCAATTTCATTCTCAATGTAAGCAGAGTAGTTTTAGCAATTGCTGATCCACAATAGGAATAAAGAGACCAGACACAAGATCTGTATAAGGGCCACTTTACTGTATAAGGGCCACTTTACTGACCTGTTAAACTATTTTGTTAATTTAAACTCTGTGAAAAGCAATCAAGGGAATAACCTCACAACCTAGTGAGGGAGCAAGTGAGGAAGCAGTTCTCTAACAGACTATCTCCTCAGTTTTCCATGAGTGAACACCAGAGTCCCAAGGACCCTAATGGAAGGCAAAACTAAAAAGCAACCCCTCCCCCAAAGTTGAAAGACCTGAAATGAGGGCACAGCCCCAGGCCAAACTTAACAGTTGTCTCCTTCCTTAGCCCCCTGATCCTATGACCTAAAAATCAGTTCCAGAGGCCATGCCTTCACCAAAATGAGTGTCATAGATGCTGGCCATAAGTTTACTTTTCTCCTCACTATTCCCATGGACAAGGCACAAGCATCTGTTTAGTACTTTCCACCACCACACCAGCTACCAAGGCTTTTACTCTTTACTGCAAATACTCAGAGAGATAAACACCATCTGCCCTGTAAAGTTCAGACTTTTGAAATACTCTTTGGGGAGATGGTAAATATTCATCCAACTCTTTCATCAGTACATTCTTACCTTTCCTGTTTTATCCATCTGTGGGTTCTATCCAGGCAACGTGGATCACCCTCACCCCAAAAAACCTGGTGGGGAAGAATGGGTGACCATTATAAACAATTTTACAAAACAACTTTGGCATGTGAGAGTGTGAATACACCTCGTATAATCCAAAGACCTCAATCATCCCAGCTTCTAAATGGTACCCATGTCCATGACCATTGTGGATGTTGCTACAGCAGTTCTGATTCTAGACCCAAACAGAACCCCACTCAGGTTGAGATGAGACAATGCCTTAGCAGTAATAGCCCAAAATTAAGAGAGCAGCAAGGGCATCACTATGGTGTATGTGTGGACTGTACGCCTCTAAGCTTCCAGACATCTGAGTAGGTCTATCTTTAGCAAGATTCTTCTTAGGCCAAAATCTAATGGAGAAAGTCTCAAATTGGGAACCAGGAGAACAAGAAAGAAACTTACCACTCTCCCCTCCTTGTCAATCTACTATCTAACTATGCATTCCAGGTGCTTAACTGATTTTAAATTATCAAAAACAAAAAAAGCTGAAAATCGAAAATACTAAAGCTGGACTTAAAACCCTCATATGTATTATAAAGCATATTGAACTTTCTGATATGTATGCACTATGGAGCTGGCATGTCTAACGAAACTGGACTTGGAACCTTTAGGAACTGCTCAAATAGCTCCTTGTCCCATGCACTGGTTCCTACCATTCGCTTGCTGGGACCTTCTCTGATGGCAGTTCCAAGAGCAACTGCTGTAGCTGGAACAGACATGCTCAAATTTGTATGGGTGATGTGAACAGAAACCTCTGCAAACCAAATTGCTAATAGACAAGGAGCTGTTGTGAAATTTGTATAGGCTTTCCAGCTTGGCCTCCTGCTGTTGGGGTCCTATTAACTATATGCCTGCTGTGAGATGCATCAACTTGCATGTACCTGACTAGGTGATAGTCTGCATATATAACTGGGCTTCTAGCACATCCCAGTAAAGGGACAAGTTGATTAGGGATGAGGTCATGCAGTTTTCATGAAGTCTACATTGAGTGGTAAAAATTCTCACTGTGATATGGCATGCCAGTCTAACTATGAGCAGAAATAATAATAAAAAAACCCTGGGAGGTTTTGGCCTAGGTCTGATCCACACATTCTTTCTTAGGTTTCCCCTTTCTAATCACTGAGCTGCCCTTCAAACAAACAAACAAACAAGCTTCATTTATATACCACTTCATACCACCTAAGCCGTGTCTAAGCGGTTTACAACTGTAAGCTAATTTGCCCCCAACAATCTGGGTACTCATTTTAGCGACCTCGAAAGGATGCAAGCCTGAGTTGAGCTTGAGCCCTTTTGCTGGCCATGTTGAACTCACAGCCTTGTGGTTTGAGTGAGTGGCTGAAGTACAGGCATTTAACCACTGCTCCACCAGGGCTCCTTCGCCTCTCATTCCCTAAAGTGTAGTTAAAATATGGAGCTTTTTGCTTGAGCAAATAAGCCGATTTACCTCTTTCAGCTTCAGTTCTGGATCTGGGATGCCCCCGGATATTATCATACCTAAATCACCATCAATGTAGCCGGGATGCCACCACCAGGATGCTTTTTTGAAGTTGGGGAGATTCCGACTTCAAAATTTGGCTGACTAAGCAAGGCTTTGATCCAGGATGCATCCAGGTGGTGGCATCCCAACTAGATCTGTGGTGATTTAGGTATGATAACACCCGGGGGCATCCTGGATTCAGAAATGAATCCAGAAGAAATAAGCCAACAATTTGCCCAAGCAATAAGCTCCTATATTTGGTGACCAATCCATAACTGTTTGCTGGCCTGCTGTTCTGTGGATACAATCCAATAGGCAATTGTCACCATCTCTGTGCAGAGAAGTCCCAAATTAAGCCCATGGTTTCCCCAAGACCATGTTTATAAGCCCTTTTGATTATAAGCTGCAGTGGCAGACTCATGTGGCTCATGTTGTCTGATAAACTTCCCACATTTGTGGTTTGTTTAAAATTTAAATCTAGTTTAAATCTCGTTTTTCAACAGGATCTTGCTTGTGTGATAAACTCCTCAGACTCTGCTCCCTCACGCTCAACATCATGGTGCTGTGAAATTTTACTAAGTCTCCTCTCCCTTGGGCCCAGGAGAATCATTTCCTCCCCATAGTACTTTGCATGATATTTCCAGAATTGGTTTTCTTCATAGTTCAAGAACGTCTTTAAAAACAGCACAGTATAAGACTATTTGCAATTCATTTTTTAAGCTATTTTCTGTGCAAAGCATCTAAGAACATTGCACACACTAAGTCCTGTACTGTGGAGATTCTCATCAGTCCAATATTTTTATTAACATTTCCCAATACTCTAGAAACATAATGTGACCATTTCCCAAATATTTTCAAATATTCTTCCCATCCCTAGTGCTACAGTACCTCAGCCAGAGCAGGCTAATTGGCCTGTCTGTAAATAATAATAATAATAATAATAATAATAATAATAATAATAATAATAATAA